>NC_139346.1:151739789-151834087 GCF_055883805.1 Amblyomma maculatum
TCCTAGTAAAGGAATGGATGGGTTTTTCACGACGCAGGTATGTACACTTTTTGCTCGCAACGGCTGTCCTTCAATCCAATTCCTGATTGAAACCTTCCGTTTTCCTGCCTTTCTTTACTGATGCACGTAAGCCTCGACGCTCGTAAGTTGACGTCATTTCAAGTGTGCTTGCTGCTGATTTACCGTCTCACTTGTTCGCGCATTCGCGAGTGCGGTGGGTATTCTTTAACTTGGGATTCATTTGAAGCTCTTCTGGCAGTGCATTGTCTAGAAGGCCAACTACTAAGAGATCCCTTAAGCCTTCCTTCACGCTGTCGAAGTAGCATAGCTTTGCTAAATTGTGCAAACTCATCTGCAGTTTCGCCCTGCTTACCGACGTCGATTAAAGCATGCGCTTTCATACGCGGTATTCCTCGTGTGCACAAATCAGGCTTCAAACTTTGACATTATCACATTGAAGTTCCAGGTCTTCATTTACAGCTAACGACCCAAGAACCCCTCTTTCCTTCCTGCCAATTGTGAAAAGGGGGGTTCTTCCTTGAATTTACTCGGTTTGTTGATAGAGATCGAATGCGAAGTTATAACCCCGAATTCTTCTATCTAAGGAGGGCCAGTTGGCGGCGGTCTTGTAGAAATCGAATGGATGAGGAGGCTTTATCCTTGCCATGGCGATGAGACGATTACTGCTGCCATGACTTCCGTAAAAACTTCCGTCACTTGTAAGCTTCGCTTGGCATCCCACTTCTGACACCATGTCAGACACGCATCGTTCGGCGGTGGTGGTGTTAAGGGAAACATGGCCCCCTTTATTACGACGATGCTGATCACGTGGCTTCTATGATCGCTCTAGATGGATGAGCGAAAGAGGCGGGCTTGCTCTTGTTTGGCAGCAGGTACTACAGTAGCGACTTCACGAATGAGTTACCTAGGCAAAAAGCTAAAAGGACGCCTTCTGTCATCGCACGCACATAAAAATACATGCATAATTAGCATCACAAAGCGAGAAAAAAAGCGTTTAGTGAATAATGTATACTGGAATGTTATCACAAGTAGATAAGGCAAGAAAATCATAGAAGGAGCATTGAATTTTAGACGATTGGTTCGCATTAGCGATATCAAAATAATTGCGAATAGAGGCAAAAATAGTTAAGTTAGCATAAACGAGAAGAATATTGGGAAACACTGCTGGAATAATGTTTTATAAAGATTTCAATACAATAATTGATAAACTAAATTTGAACAATTTCGAAATTGATATTATTCTGTAATTGAGCAGTAATTGCTAAGCAGAGGGTGCTGTGCAAATTATGAGATGTTTTGGTTAGGTCGATGAAAGCCGCTGCAGTGCAGTAACTTGACTCAGTGGCTTGTCTAAATGCGCCAGTGAGACAGGCAAGGGTGGTTGAGTAAGCACTAAAAAACTGAAGTGCTCAGGTGATAAGATAAGAAGTTTGCTTAAATATTTAGCCATTCGGTTTCCATGTATTTTTCAAATATCCGCCTGTCACTGTTGTCCACATGAAAACGGCCGCCGCTTACTTGTATAGGATTCCGCTTCCTGCATATTGTGGACTTGTCTGCGGAATCCGCAAGCGCCTCGCAAGGACACAGTGAGAGGTGACACTTGGCTCGCGCGAACTGATTTCTCTAAGTGCGAAAATAGCACACAAACACCATAGTGAATAAAATACAACAGCATACGACACTGATGGAAAATTTGTTTTTCGAAATTTCAGTAAAAAGCTCTTCCGAATTTAACCGAATAATTAAAAAAAAATATTGCTCTGAAAACAATGTTCAGGCTATTGCAAACAAGTCTTTTTCGACAGTGTGCTGCATTTGCAGATAGGAGACAATGTAATATTTCATTTTGATCAAATATTACACTTACGTGCTTCATCGCAACTCACTGCCAGTATATTAAATACTAGGAAATTAGTGATCATTAAAACTACTTTTGCAATACTATTTGGCTAATTGTTGGTTTGGTTTGGTTTGTGGGGTTTAACGTCAAAAAACGACTCAGGCTATGAGAGACGCCGTAGTGGAGGGCTCCGGAAATATCGAC
This sequence comes from Amblyomma maculatum, assembly GCF_055883805.1. Classification (NCBI taxonomy): domain Eukaryota; kingdom Metazoa; phylum Arthropoda; class Arachnida; order Ixodida; family Ixodidae; genus Amblyomma; species Amblyomma maculatum. The sequence goes on from NC_139346.1 coordinate 151,741,858, forward strand.
AACCTGGGGTTCTTTAACGTGCACTGACATCGCACAGCACACGGGCGCCTTGCTTTTCGCCTCCACCGAAAAGCGGCCGCCGAGGCGGGGATTCGATCCCGCACCCCTGGGAACAGTAGTCGAGCGCCGTAACCACTGCGCCACCCCGGCGGGGTAATTTGGCCAAATGTGTATTTCCGGAGAATGCAGCAGTACAGCAACTGGTTACAGCGTCCATAGCAGCTACTTCCTTAAGGAGCTCTCATAGGGGGTGGAACAAGCTTTCATTGAAGCTAGCAAAAACTTTGAGCTTAATCTTGGCATGAAGTGCAACAATGGGCTTCGCCCTCCTTCCGCCGCTGGTGGTACGGGTGTTGATGTCTGTAGTCGACATATGCCATACACAGTCTTCAGTACGAAAGCCGTAGACTGTCGGTTTAGTCGAGAAATTTTTCAGGCACGTTAGCAATGATGTCTTAAGAAAAGAACGAGAGAGTCGGCTTGATAAAGAATATAGATTCATGTATGCTGCATTAGCAAGCATATTATTGAATCAATTTCTTAATTTGAAAAACGCCTTAATTTTAGCAAAATTAACATAAGTGCCGAAAAAGGCCTTTGTTGCGAATAACATGTACCGATCAAGTTGCTCATTTAACTTCCGAATCTTTATTGCATAATGGAAATAAAATTGTATCTTGAGTTCACAACTTACTGTTCGGAGTTTCTGCGCAGATCAACTTTTACACATCTGCAGAAATTAAAGTTCCAAACAATAGCAGCACATGTAGATACTACACAGTTATGAGTACCATCATAGAGGACGAATGGTATCAAAACATACTGCCACCATATTCCCGCTGTATTCGCTTTCACATGCAAATGCTCGCCCCGTCTTTTGAAGTGAGCGTATAATACAACGTGCCAGAACGCGTGCTCAGGTGGCCACAAAAGCATAAAACACTCTTAGCAATGAGGCAGTATGAGACCTTTGAGAATATCAGCAGTTTCACACCAGGAATAAACCAAACTGGTTAGCAAATCTGGAAACAATGACCCGCAGAGGCTCGCGTAAGAGGGTGCACACATCAAAGAAGTTATTTGGCAAAAATAAATGACCCCGAATCTTCTTTCTTGTACAACACATACTATTAAAACAGCGGCTGTAACACGGTGGCCAAAGTCACTCTCAGCCGCTTTTAGAACAGGCCCTCCTCTTACCTGGCGGTACAGTTCATGGTCGGCAAATATGGTTCCGCTGAGCAATTCAGTCAGCCAAGTAGAGAATGTACTCAAGCGCAATAAAGAACACAGAGCGCAGATTACAATTGAGCAAACGCACCTACGGAAATATCTCGTTATCTCGCGATTATAACAGACCTTAAAGTCTCCCATAGATCACACGGAAACCTATGATAAAAAACGAAAATGCACTGGAAGCTTGATAGAATCATCTGGTATTCCATCCAATCTAAAGAGCGTCCGACATCACTGCATCACAGAATATGTGACTCCATAATATTCTTTACAGAAGCGTTCGATCAAGTTCTGTCAATCACACCAGTAACTATAAATAAGACGAATCGAGGCTTAAAACGAGAACCCATTTAGCCGCGAAGAACGTACTTGAAAAACAAAACAAGCCACCCTGAATGCCTTAAACATAAAACAATCACTGATATGGCGTTGATTAGGGGCGCAAATACAGCTACGTCCAAAACTAAAATCCTTGAATCACTTATAAGCGAGACAATCTCGCGTCGCGCCGGTCTTCACATTTCACTCAGTTGAAGAACTCGCACTTAACGTTCGGATTCATCTTGGCACCGAGACTACAGGAGAACGCCTTGGCGAATTCTGGAAAGTTTCTCATCGCCTTGTTGCAGTCGGTTTTGGTAGGACTCTTCACGTATCTTCGTGGACACGTCATGAAACAGAGAGTAAGGAAGAACACCTTCTCCTCTGTCAGGTCCTCTGCGATCCTGAACCTGCGACCCCGATTCCTCAGCGCCCTCTGGAACGCCGAGTATGTGACTTCCAACGCAGGAATTTCGGGGAACACGCTACGATTGCTCCCGCCGCTGGTGCAAGTGTCTCTAATGGTATACACTTGTGCCGACGTCTCTGAGAGGAGTGAGTTCACCGTGCTACCGTTAGGGTGCCATCGCAGACCGTTCCTATCAAGAGACTTGACGATCTCAAGAGCCATCAAGAATCCGATGCCTCCGTAGAGCATGCCCATCGTGCCGTTCCTGTAGTACAAAGGCTTGACGAGAGCGCCTATGGCGATGAGCACGCTATTGAAGATGGCATCATAGCTCATGTACGGCTCTTCGGAGTTGAGCGGCTGAACGTGCAGTCCGAGGTTCAACGCTTCCTCTTTGGCCTTACGAATTTGCCTACGGGATTTGACCCAAAAGGCAGCAAAGGAAGACTCGTTCTCCGGAAAGTCTTTGTACATTTGTTCCAGGTACTCTGCTTTCAGGCCAACCTCCTCAGGCCACAGACGCTTCCGAATGGCGCTAACTTTGGCGGCAGCCAGCGCTTTGCTTTCAGAGTCAAGCCATTTACAATTTGTTACCTTTTTCGCTGTCTCTGCCACTAATGCGTTAAAGGTGTTGTCGATCAATGCCTTGTCGTAGCTGGAAACGCTCGTGAGAAAGTACAAGCTGGAAAGCAGGACCCTGTACGCGATCTCGACGTTAGAGCCGCAAAAAAGAGGACGTGATACTCTGGCTGCATCTGCATCTCCGAAGTGGTCAACGAGCGCAACACGGTTAACTACCGGCCCATACTTTTGTGCGAAAAGCCAGGATATGTGCCTGACGAGTTTCTCGTTGCCATACTTTGCGAACAGTTTACTGACGGCTGTCATGTAGGGGACGTCAGTTAGCAACACCTCAGTAATCATGGTAGGACGCAGCGGCAAGCTCTTTTGAAACGCCTTGAGCCACACTGCAGGTGAAATCGCGGGTGTGTAGTTGCCGATTTCGCCGAGTGGAATCAGTGCAGACAGCTTCAGCGGTTCGGCCAGTGCTCGGTGAAGCGTGTGTAGGATGTCGTCTTCCATATCAACTACCTCGTTGATGAGCTTTTCGTCGGCTTCGTGATTCAAGGCGTTGATCCCGAGAAAGCTGCACAATTTCTTCCAGTAGTAAGCGTATGCGCCGCTGTTGTGGATTTCCACGTGATGGAACAACAGGGTAGGCAGGTAATGATCCGGGGAAATGACAAGTCGCCATCCTCTCTGCCCCGGTGACCCGGCAATCGACAAAGAAAACCAGGAAGGAACTTCGTAATTAAAACCCAGTGATATAAACAGATCTAGGGCGTCAACATCAGGCGGTGGAGTGTGGGGCCAGCTGAGTCCTGTTTCTCTGAGAAACGATAGGAAGTCTCCTGGATTCATGCCATATTTCGTATCATCTCCCGAGCAGCATTCGTACATGTTGAGTGGCTTCTGTGCGATGGCCAGCTTTGTGAGGCCGTCGCGAAGCACGCCGCCCAAGCCTTTGAACCAGCTGTAGATAGCCGCGTCCATGGCCGACACGGAGTGGCTGAGCGTGATCCTAGGTGGTGCCCAGGCCGAGCAGACGTACTCACTGAAGTCGAAGCATGGGTCCCCCTTCTTGACAGTGATGTTGGAGATGACCGTAGCGTGTTGAATGCAATCATATGTTCGGCACAGGGGGTCTCCGGACTCCTCCGGAGGTGGATGCTTCCAGAGTAGCATCAGTATGATGACAACCGCCACCAAAAATAAGATGAGTCCGGCGCCCACGAACGCGGCCTTCGCCCAAGCGTCTTCGCTGACAGCAGTCGCGACAGCAGCGTCAGGGAGCTGCATCTGTAACGGTGTCGTTGACAGGGATTCATTAGCTTCGCGAGAGGACTTCCCGTTTCGCATAACAATGCAAAACTATTCACTAAGACACGATTAGGTCATATTAGCGCATTGTAATTGTTCCGTTTGCTACTGGCAGTAGAAACCTTAAATATAAGTTTGGTTTATGGGGTTTAACGTCCCAAAGCGACTCAGGCTATGAGAGACGCCGTAGTGGAGGACTCCGAAAATTTCGACCATGTGGAGTTCTTTAACGTGCACTGACATCATACGGCACACAGGTGCCTTGCTTTTAACCTCAACCGAAAAGCGGCCGCCGAGGAGGCCGGGATAAGATCCCGCATGCTTGTGAATAGTAGTCGAGCGCCATAACCACTTTGCCCCTCTGGTGGGGTAAAAACCTTAAATATAGTTACATATTTGAATGCAGTCAAATGTTCAGGGACATTGAGCTCATTGGCAATTTTTGTCCTCCAACACGATCAGCAAGGTCATATGTATGTGGGACGATTTACAGCACTGGGATAAAAGGTAACGACGAATGAAAACCGCTACGTGCTGCGATGCAAATTATGTGATTTTTAAAATCTGGTACGATAAATATGGAGCCTAATGCAATATGCTCAATGTAATATCGTACGTCCTCCGGAACCCGCCTTTTTAAAGATAAGCGAATTTAATTCCATCGATTAAAAACAATATACACGGCGCCATGGCGCACTGTTCATTGGTCCGAGAATTGACAGCCCAACAACAGGAACACGCGTGCAACAGCCCAATTTTGGCGTCATACTGCGTTAAAAATAATTCTGTCGCTATGCTCTCGCGGCACATCTTGCACTCTCTGCAGCCACATAATTAACCCAATCTTAAGCCCCAGGTGTACAATATATCTTCTTTAACCTCCTCAAGAGAAAGAGTAGAGTGTAGCAGGTAATATGATTGAATTTAATTTAATTGTCACCTGGAAACTGGAGCAATAAAATCTCGCCAGTACTTTGTGGCGATCAGGTGTATTGCACTATTTTATATTCCGGGTTTAAATCTTAAACATACTTTTTAAAAACACGCCCCGTTTAAATGTTTTTGTCTAGCTGTTCTTCAGCTCTACTGCGTCGTTTTCAGCATTATGAAAGAAAAAAGAGATGTTAGCAATAGCGCTATATTTTCGAGTATGATATGCTCAGGAACAACTTTTTATCTGGGATTTTTGGCGTTGAAAGGTATTGTGAGTTGCAGGCAGTTATGCTCATATCTTCCACTCCCGCGATAACCTCTATAAGGCACGAATGCACGAATACTTGTTCTGGAAAGTATACTGGAAAATCAGGATATCATTATACTGCCGCACGCATCAGCTCAGAAAAGCGCAGATTCTGTGAACGCGTCTTTCTCACTCACGATGTTTTTCAGGCGTTCTAAGTGACCCAAGCTCAACGAGCGCCTAGGTTTCGTTGCGCATCGGTTGTCACTGCGCCCTGCGAGCATCGAGTTAGACGTCGATGACTGACTGCCACCTGGGACCACCACGGCCCTCGTCACTTCCTCACTGGCGGTTTCTGGAATCGCTTGTTGTTTGAGAGTCTTTGCAGTCGACCTTGGCGTCGAACTCGACATTGTAGCCGCCACGCTATCGCTCCCGGTTCGATAGGCGGTCAACGGTGCAAAATAATTAGGTAGACATGGACGCGAAGTGTCTACCAGCGATGTCGATTCGAGCCTGCTGCTCGGGCAGAAGTCGAGTAGACTGTCTCCCCAGAACAACTTCGCTGACTTCTTAGGGGATGATCGGCCACTTGGAACAATCAAGTCAGGTGAAGTCGTCATGGAATTTGCTTCCAGTTGGTGGGGCTCCGCAACCGGAGTCTGGCTTAGGCCTGACGGTTCCTGGCGTGGTGCTCCGGTATCGGGTGTGACCGCCTGTGTATGCAGTGGAATGTCGCTACATTCTTTTGCGGTTTCTCTGCTCCCGGGCAACATGTTGAGGTCTACAGTTTCTGTGGTGTCCCTCTTCTGGGAAGTAGTCGACTGTGGAAGTTTCTGACATGGCGCTTCTCTACCGGCAGCCGAGCTATCTGGTTGTGACCGTTGCTTGTCGCTGTCTTTGTCGGTCACTTTTCCCGAGAACCTCAAGGTCTTTGTGTCGACGACTTCCGACAGCTGCCCTTCCTGTAGCAGAGTCGAGCTTGAATCGGAAGGGCTCTGCATTGAGGTCCTGCTGTCAACAGCGCTAGCAATATCTTCTGGCTCCGGAGCTTCTGCATCCCCTGTTTCTTTCTGCTTCTGATCTTTCTGGACGGGAATACCTTGAAGTGAGCTGGTTTCAGAGACTAACGACGCGCCTTCGCTCGTCCTTGACGCTACGCTGGACTCTTCCGCCAGGGTGCAGGCGGGTGTCGACACCGCCGACGAAGGCATCACCTCGAGGGTGGACGCGCCGTGATGGTGGTGGTGGCGGTGCTTTTTCTTCTTTTGCTTGTTCTTGTCCTTTCTTTTATCTCGGCTGTCCTCCTGCTCAGATTTTTCCTTCGCCGTATGGATACCCCTGCGAAGAAATTGTGAGCGAATAGTGAAACACTCCAACATTTTAAAAGGGGATGACATATGTATAGTACTGGGGAGATTGTGTCTCCTTGCCTAACACCTTTCCTAATGGGAATTTTGGTACTTTCTTTATGCAGAGCTATGGTTGCTGTGCAGCCACTATATATATATATTCCAGCACTTTCACGTACGGCTCGTCTTCCCCCTGATTTCGCAATGCCTGCATCACCGCCGATGTTTCAACTGAGTCAAATGCTTTTTCGTAATCAATGAATGCTATGTATAAGGACTAGCATTTTTCTATCACCTGATTGATGGTATGGATATGATCGATAGTAGAGTACCGTTTCCGAAAACCTGCTTGATCCTTTGCTTGGTGGCAGTCTAAGCACTTAAACCTTGGGAGGCAACCAATACCATATCGTATATTCCAAAAGGCGGTCTGGAGCCGCAATCCAAGCCAGTGCAGAGAGAAAACGTCTAGTTATGTCTCGTGGCCATAGCAGCATTGTGCTTTAATCAGAAGCCAGGATCTGAACCAAATCGCCAATCGAAGCAAGCATTTCTGTTTCGTGGAGCAAGAAGGCTCCCTCCGGCTCGCCGATTGAAATATGCTATTAGGCAGCATGCAGGCGAGTGCAGAATGTGTAGTTTACTTGTTCTATATTATGGAGCTCTTATGTCTCCCTCAAAACCAACTCAACGTTGGTTTTGAGGGAGACGTCTATCATGAGAAACTCCCACGCGACCGCCCATAATTTGGCGACGCACTAAGGACGCAGCGGCATGGCATCGCACTGACTGCAACGTCCCCCGTATAGGGAAGTACTTATTCGTAAAGGCGCCGGCACCTAGAAGAGGGCGCTTCGCCTACCTCCTGTACTGAAGTGCGATCAATGTGCATTTATATATAAGGAGCACTGCGGCGTGAAGGGCGGTGTGGGCGGCGCAATATTACCAGCGTCGCGGGGGGTCGGTGGGCAGACTAACAAGGGCACACGTGCGACCTCGGCGAGCGAGAGCCAATCGCGGTTAGAACACGTCCCCGGTCTACAGAGCATCAGCGTTCAGTTGTGATGCCGAAAGTCTTACCTGGAGACAGGAAGCTTGTTCTGTTCGGCAGCCATAGCGAGGATCCTACACAGACAGGAACGATTCTTTTTCTTCTTCCTTGATATTTGGCACATACCTTCGAAGGGGGATTGGCCAGGGTTCAGTGTGGTTCAGTTGTATACAGACAACATTGATACCCAAGAAAGTAGCAGGGGGGACAGCGGCCGATGTAGCTCAGTTTGAGAAGATGCAAAGGACGGCGGCAGCACATTAAGGTCATATGCTTCATTATACACTTTTTCCAGTACCGGCGAGAGAAAATCCTGGAAAGCTTTATAAAATGCGGTGCTAAGTTTATCAGGGCCAGGCGATTTGCCGGGGTTCAAATTCCCAATAGCGCATTTCACTTCGTCCTCCGTGATGGGGGTCTCTAGCACACGTGTCGTCTTTTCGTCGAGTTGTGGCATTAAAGGCAAATAAACTCTCTTGAAACTCTCGATATCAACTGCACATCGTGCGAACTGCTGACGATAATGCTCGAAGAAAGCTTGCTGGATTTCTTTCTTGTCATTGGTAGTGGTCCCTTGGTATTCAATTTCATCTATCTGATTCCTTCGAGCGTGCCACTTTTCTGTGCCTAACGCCCTTTTTGTCGGACCTTCCCCCCTTATCAGCCGTTCGGCTCTAGCTCTGACAAGGGCACCGCGATATCGGTCAGCGTCGAGTAGTTCAAGCTTGCCCTTAAGGGCTCGTATGTCGTCTATGAACAAACCGGGGTTATTGCTTTCCACATCGATTAGACGCTGTAGATTCACGTGAAGGGACCTTTCTTCGGCCCTTTCTTGTCTGGCTATAGCGCTCGACCTTTCCAATGCTGTCATTTTGACATTCTGTTTAAAAACCTCCCATTTAGCCCCTAACTTTGTTACGCCTTTGTCATTCATATTTGCTATATGCCTTTCAACGTCGGCTTGGAAACTGTCATCAGATAATAATTTTGAATTTAACTTCCACATTTGCCAGTCAAATCCTTGACTTTTAGTTTTGTTCCCAGCGATAGTGACGGTGACCAAGCAGTGATCGCTGAACGATACTGGCTTAACGTGGTATTCGTGGCATACAGGCACCAGATCAAGAGATATGTACATCCTATCGAGTCGAGCGTGGCTAGAAGCCTGGAAATGAGTGAACTGTGCCGCTCGTCCACCCTCCAGACACCCAGCCACATCAACAAGGTTAAACTCATTTACCAATTCTGCGAGAACACAAGTGCTGGCATCACTATGCGGCCTTCTACTGGTTTTATCTGATGCGGAGAGTACACAATTGAAGTCTCCCATTATCACAGTTAGCCTTTCAGAGTTGCAATACTGACGAATACCTTCAAAGAAATCGCGCCTTTCGCCCACGCTGTTCGGTGCATAAACACAAATGATGCGCCATTCGTATGAATACAGCACGAGATCGCAAACAACGAAGCGGCCATACGCACAAGTCGTGACAGCTTGAATTGTGACACCAAGGCACTGACGCACAAACAGCACACAACCAGCCGCTGCTCCAACTGCATGACTTACAACGGCATTGTATCTTGAAGTAAAAAGGCTAACCATTCTCCCGGTTTCTTCTTCACCATCAACTTTAGTTTCCTGAATCGCGATGACGTCTGGCTCCAGCTCGCTAACCAAACGAAACAGTTGATTTTGCTTGCGCCTTGCTGCGAGCCCTCGAACATTGATAGTCGCGAATCTAATGGCTTTGTCTAGACAAATCATTGGTGATGAACGAATACCCGGGAGCATGGTCATACCTTTAGTGATGTCTGTGGCCGAGCACCCCGCCATGGTGTCAGGTGTTAAGTCTGAGGTGGGAGGGATGCAGCCCCCCCCCCCCTCTTTTCTCTAAAAAGTTCGATCTAGTCCGATAGGACGCCCGCCGTACCGCCGTGGAAGTCTTTGTCGGCGGTCCTTCGACGTCTGCATTCTCGTGACCTGGTGTTCGGTCCTCCGTGTCGTCGTGTGTCCGCTTCGCTACCGCTGCCGAGTTCGCTGCCTCAGATTCGACCATGCTGTCTGTCTCATGAATGAATACTGTGCTGTGACTGACCTCCGTGTCCCCAGTTGAGTTGCTGCTGCTGGCCACCTTAGCGTCCGCGACGCCGACGGAACACGCTTGCAAATTCTTGACACCCTGTTCCTTGACCTCGTCCGCGTTTGGGCAGGGGGGAGTGACCGTTGTTTCTGCTGAGCTGGTGCCTGACTCCTTAGCTGCTTCTTCCGCATCCGCCTCGTCCATGAGGTGTTCCGACATGTCGTCGTTCCTCACGGGCCCTGCGACGTTTGCATACGTCTTTACACACTGCGGTTCGTCGTGGCCGAAACGACGACAACGAGCGCAGCGCGGAACCTGGCACTCCTTCCGGATGTGACCCGTCGTCTTGCAGCGAAGGCACAGGGGAGCCCTGCCCGGAACGACGACGAGCGCTGGCTCACCGGCAACTCGCAGCTGGTGTGGGATGTCGTCAATTTTCACCCCTGTCTTCAGCTTTAGGGACACGGTGCGTGTAGTTGACCCTTTGTCGGTGACGCCTTGTGCGCGCCACCTTTCCCTTGCGATGTCAGACACTGTCCCATACGGCAACAGTGCGGCTCGCACGTCTTCGTCAGGAACGCCATGCAACAGCCAGTGAATCTTTAACCGGACGCCCTGGTCGTTGGGGTCGACGATTACACAGCAATGGTCCTTCACTTTCACATCACTGACAGCGAGCAGCTTACGTGTGGCCTCGGCGTCTTTAAACGTCACTGCCCAAACGTGGTTCATTTGGTACGCCCCCAGGGCGACCACCTCTGGGAGCAATCCAAGACGAACCAACGCGTCCCTGAAGTCTTCAACTCGGTATGGTCGAGCCTTCACATCACCATGCATGAAAACAGTATTAAGCACAATGCGCCCGGTTGGCAAACTTGGCAGAATCACCTGATACTCGTCAGCCGAAGCGTCAAAAAACCTGTTTCCGCGGCCGGCCTGGGCCGCAAACGCCGCTCCGCCGGAGCTCATGCTTCTGCGTCCGTACACGCCGGTGGCCGGAAGTAGAAGTGCTAATTCCCAAAACGGAGGACCGAGGTCAATTACGCAGTGTTACCTCTTACCGGCCGATTAGTTTAACCAATGTCGACTATAAAATTTTTATGAAAATACTAGCTAAAAGACTGCAAACAGTTATTAAAGATATTGTTGGAGACCACCAAACATGCGGTATTAGACAGGTCCATTTTTACGAACATTCACATCGCGAGGGCCATTCTTGAATGTTGCGATGCTGGTGGACTTGGAGTAGCAATGCTCCAAATAGATCTTGAAAAGGCTTTTGATAGAGTACCCCACGACTTGCTTTTGTGTATATTAGACTATGTCAAGGTCGGATGCGTCATCAGAGAAGGAGTGGCTATGGCTTACAGTGCTTGTACAACTAGACTAATTGTGAACAAATCTGTCGGTGACAGTATTGCTGTCCAACGCTCAGTTCGTCAAGGTTGCCCCCTTTCACCTCTTCTCTTTTGTATCTATCTTGAACCCTTATGTTTAAGCATTATCAAGCATGAGAAAATGCGGGGCTTCAAGCTGCATCAAGCAGAAGTGAAGCTTTTGGCTTATGCCGATGATGTCGCGATGTTTTGTGTAGACTACGAAAGCATCGTAGAAGTTGTGAAAACTGTAAAAGATTTTTGCGCTGTAAGCGGCAGTGCTGTTAACTGGGGCAAGTGCCTGGGCTTCTGGCACGGTGACTGGCCAGCGACCCCAGGCATTTTTGCTAACATGAAATTTGTTACCAACCCTGTCAGCTACCTTGGTGCCCCTCTTGAATCGTATCGGGACAGTGACCCATACTGGAAAAACCAAGTCGGTAAATTGAAAGATAGAGTGGACAAATGGAATGGATGGCAGTGGTCGGTGTTTGCGAAGGCCACGATTTGTAATTTGTTTTTAGTGACAAAAGTTTGGTACGTGCTTCAAGTGTTATATTGTTCAAGAGCTAATGTCCAAAAGATGCATCGTATCTTTGCCGTCTTTGTGTGGGGGTCTTCGTGGGAACGGACAAGTCGGACAAATCTCTTCCGCCGGGTGAAGGACGGCGGGCTTGGTTTGGCACATCTGTTTCTGCGCCAGTTAGTCAATCGTTTCATGTTTTTGAGGAATGTGAAAAATCCATTTCTTCGTACGGTCTGTCAGTTACGCCTGGGTCAAGCTCTCCCGGGAATTGTCGTTTCTTCTGACCGCATGTCAGGAGGTGTCCACGGGTATCTAAGGGAAGTGGTCTTGGCGTACAGGTTCTTGATGGTGCGGTTTACTTTAGACTATTTGTGGAGTGTAAACCGGAAAAAACTGTATAAAGACTTGTGCGATGTGGTGCTTCCAGAACCGTTGTACAGAGCTGTGTACTCGTCTACCGGGGGCAAAAATGTTCTTAAAAGAGTGAAGAGGATGATGGTGCCGGCAGGGATGAAAACGTTCTTTTTTAAGCTGCACACTGGAACATTGGAGGTAAAGAAATGGAAGGAACAGAAAGGGCTTTTTGTACCCTGGGGTGTCCACTGCATAATATGCAGGAAAGAGGAGACGATTGAACACGTGTTTCTCGAATGCTGGGACGCCGTATTTTTATGGGACGTGCTCCAGAGGACGCTTAAAAAGGAACTACCCATAAGCCCACATGGTATTCGATTCTTGCCAGTAGAAGCGAACAATGATACACCGTTGGATCTTTTGATGCTACTGGCTCTCCACAGCATATGGAAAAGCAGAATGGCTGTAGAGCATGGTGACGTCGATGCACGTTCAGCGAGACAGCTCTTTAGAGAGAGCATACGGGCATATGTGGATGAACAGAAAGCGTTAAAACTAGAGTCAGAATGGTTGGTTAGTTTTGAAGGGTTGTCACATATGAGGGATTTTTAATCCGACAACTTCAGCTAAGGAAGGACGAAGCTTTAAGTCAATGCTTGATCTTTTATTTTGTCATGTTATTGATGTCACATGTGTCTTTTTTGTGTACGTCCTCGGTCAGGAAATAAAGAAAGAAAAAAAAAAAGCCGATGTAGCTCAGTTGGAAGAGCACCGGACGCGTTATTCGGAGGTCGTGGGTTCGGTTCCCACCATCGGCATGTTGTTTTTCTTTCTACTTTGTGCTTATTTATCTTTCCCCTAAACACATTACATTACTAATTTACGTGATTATGAAGTAAAAATTAAAAGAAAAAGACAAAGTACAATCCCCAATGCTTTCCTTGGCCTCGCCGACTGTCGGCTTCTTTCCTTCATATATATATATATATATATATATATATATATATATATATATATATATATATATATATATATATATATATATATATATATATATATATATATATATATATATATATATATGTGCAGATAAATTAAGGGGAAATGAGGGTGCTCGTTATAATACATGAAGGAAAGAAGCCAACAGTCGGCGAGGCCAAGGAAAGCGGTGGGGATGGTACTTTATGTCTTTTTTTTATGTTTACTTGGATAATCACAGAAATTAGTAATGTAATCTGTTTAGGGGAAAGATAATTAAACACAAAGTAGAAGAAAAAAAACTTTTTCTTCTACTATATATATATATATATATATATATATATACGGATGAAATGGTTTTAATACAGGTGAACGTCGTATAAAGGACGGACGCACACGGCTCAGAAACCCGGATCAGTCTGTACGTTAAATGTTATCCCATCCTATATATATATATATATATATATATATATATTCCAGAACGTTCACGTAGGGCTCGTCTACACCCTGATTTTGCAATGCCTGCATGACCGCCGAGGTTTTTATTGAGTCAAATGCTTTTTCGTAATTAATGAATGCTATATATAAGGCCTGGTTATATTCCGAGTATTTTTCTATCATCTGATTGGTGGTGTGGATATCATCGATAATAGAGTCCCCTTTCCGAAAACCCGCTTGATCTTTTGCTTGGTTGCAGTCTAAGTTTTTCGGGATTCTATTATCAATTACCCAGGTAAATACCTTATACGTAACAGACAGTAAGCTGATTGTTCTGTAATTTTTAAAGTCCTTAGCGTTTCCTTTCTTATTTATGAATAAAGATGATGTTTGCGTCCTTCGATGGTTCCAGTACCGTCAATGACACCAGGGGCTGCACAGTTTTTCTAGCACGATATCCCCCCGTCCATCAACAAATCTATAGTTTCGTCGACAGCTGCTTTCCCCCTTTAATAGTTTCTAATGCTTTCTTAACTTCGTCCTTAGTGATTGGCGGAACGTTTGACTGCTTTTCACTGCTGCCAATTTCATTATTGTCCTGACTTCTTTGGCTACTGTAGAGATCAGTATGGAACGCTTTGTCTATACTTTGACTGTGTTGTCCATGTTCGTGACGACATTGCCCGCCTTGTTCCTTAGCGCATCCATCTGAGTCTGTATACAGAGGTTCAACCTTTGATCCACAGAAGAGAAATCTGTTTCGGAATACTGCGAAACCGAGCGTGCTCTTCACGTTGTCTGCAGAATCCCTAAGGGCAAACACGCGTGGTTTGCGCGTATAGTCGACAGCGCTATTTGACGAGCAGTGTGAAATGCACGTGTACGAAGAAGCGCGAGCTGCTGAGCGCAGCAGCGGGGATGGGGATATCGCTCAGCCTAATGGATCTACACGACGTTCGCAAACAAACCAGCACAGTTCCGGAAACCTTCAACAGTAGGGACACACACACACACACGTACACACACACGTACACACACGTACACGTACACACACGTACACGTACACGTACACACACACACACACACACACACACACACACACACACACACACACACACACACACACACACACACACACACACACACACACACACACACACACACACACACACACACACACACACACACACACACACACACACACACACACACACACACACACACACACACACACACACACACACACACACACACACACACACACACACACACACACACACACACACACACACACACACACACACACACACACACACACACACACACACACACACACACACACACACACACACACACACACACACACACACACACACACACACACACACACACACACACACACACACACACACACACACACACACACAGCGAATATTCTATGCGGATGGCAGACGAAGCGAAGTGCAGAAACCCAGAGGAAACTGGTGCGTGGCAGACACACGTACAGGCTGTAGTCGGCGTTTCTCTTCAAACACATTGCTGCAGTTCATCCTCTCCAGTTCCGCGCCCTGCTGATCGAGTGTGTATTACTAAGTTTAATCCTCCTTGATCGACCCTGCCTGGCGACCAAACTCTGAGAGTATGAAATATGAGGACATATTCTAGCCGCAAGCTCCGTGGACCGATGATGTGTGAGACTTTTAGATTGAATGGCCCGGATAGCAGCCTGGGAGTCAGTGTATATGATATATTGAGGCACTGATGGGAAAGAATGGGAACTTTGAATTGTATTAATGATGGAGAGGACCTCAAGCGAGATAATATCCGGAGGGTGTCGCTCTGCAGCCCTGCCCCGTCTTCCTCCGATGGATACCTGGACACTCGGGGATTGACGGCAATGAGCTGGCGAACCAGCTTGCCTGCGAAACTCGTAACCGGGCACCGTTCATCCCTTAGTCAAGATCCTTCGAGGGCGGGTCGAGACTGTCTCTTCGCGCCACCATCAGCGAATACTACAATACTGCTCGCTTAGACCGCAAGCTCTGTCCCTACCCTCATCCTAATCTCTCCGTTCGGGAGGCTTATGTCCCTCGGCGGATACAGCTGAATACACTCATAACCCCTGCACGGCTATATCTGTACAAATTACGTCGCGATCCATCATGCACCAACTGCCCTTCCCCTTATGCCAACCTTTCCCATTGCCTATTTTCATGCCCGGTTGCATTGCAATAGGGTTTCTTTCCCACCCCCTCCCATACTGTCTGGACCTGGGTGGACTGGCCTGGTGCTGAGGGTGAAGAAGTACAGCTCCTGCTCATCCAGCATGTCATCGATGTGTTAGGCGCCTAAGTGTTGCGCCTCAATAAAGTCTACTACTACTACTACTACTACTACTGCTACTACTACTACTACTACTACTACTACTACTACTACTACTACTACTACTACTACTACTACTACTACATATTCTAGCCGCATTTCATACATTAACTCCTCGGCTAAGTTTCTCTGGACTTACCATGCCTACATAGTACGCGTCTTTGCGTGATCCATGAAATACTAATGCTTGCTCTTTTCATGTTATTACAAGACAACTGAAAACCGGCTGCTTACTAAAATATCCTCACAAATTATTTTACTTGTACTCTATTATAAGATTTCTTTAAAACGTCCTGATGTCACGGGTACCTGGGCACGCGAGAGAATGCAAAACTATCAAGGCTGCTCTCAGCAGTTCCCGTGTGCTCGCAACGTATGTTTATTAGAGCCCAGCGGGAGACAAACGCGTCAACGGATATTTCGAAATATACCATTGGTGCTGCATTGTTTTCGTATTAAGGCGAAATCTTTTAATGGCTCATGCTGTCGTGGACAAAATGTGCCCCGCTTTTGTGGCACTCTGATTGGCCAAGGCAAGATGACGTCATAGAGGTATCGACCAATCACAGAGCCCAATCACACTATGCGCGAATGCGTGCCTTATACGGCCATATGTCAATCAATTATTAACACTAACTAATGAAATAATTACCAATTATTGACTAATTAAGTAATGTAGGTATAATAACTAAATAATTGCCTAATTAAATAATACATGTTTACTAATTACTAAATAATTGTTAATTATATTGTTACCTGGAAACGCGGTACCAAAGTGATGTTCTCACTGACGAAGAGGACGACACAAAGCGTTGAGAAAGAGGACGACGCTCACAGAGTGGACACTGCACAAAGAGCAATAGCGGTCGTTGGTAGGCCTAAGTACCTCCAAGAAGCTGCGATGGCCCGTAAGGTTAGCACGTTAGGGCACCGCTACGAGCAGAAGGCGTGATTCGGCTAAGTATTGGGCGGCTAGTCCTCTTTTTCTGTTTTCCCCTGCGCATTTGCGCTTTTCATCGTGTTGATAACGCTCGCAGAGAGATTGTAACTGTAAAGTGATGTCTACGCAGTCTCCCGGCCAGGGGCGCTCCCCCTGGTCGGCTTTCATTACTCCTCAAGATCTACCTCTGGAAGCGTTCCAACGATCTGGCGTTCCAAACATTCCTGTGGCGCTAGTGCCCAAGGATGGCGGATTTATTAAAATGAATAACCCTGGGACTGTTCGAGCTGCTCTCCAGGCAGCCTCTACCCTGTATGACTCAATCACAGAAGTGAGGCAGTTTGGGCGCGGCGGGATACTGTGCCGATCTCCAGATCTCAATTGCGTGAAGGATCTGCTTAAATGCAATTCATTTGGATCGCTTCAGGTGAGCAGCTTTATCCCTACTCATCTTGCATGCACAAAGGGATTAGTCCGAGGAGTAGACTCTTCTTTAACTCCAGCTGAGACCCTCGACCTTCTTTTGGCGGCTGGTGTGGTAGCGGTGTATCGTTGCAGCCGGGAGGTTAATAATACGCGGGTACCAACAGAGTCGGTGATTGCCACATTTGCGGGAACTTCATGCCCGTCAGAGATAAAAGCATGGCCATTGATCTTCCGTGTGGATCCTCTTAAATCTAAGCCACTGCAGTGCACTAATTGCTGGCGATATGGTCACAGTGCTCGTGGTTGTAAGTCCTCCGTGCGGTGTTCCAAATGTGGCGATGGTCATCATTCGTCATCTTGTTCACAACAAAACGATAAATGCTGCCTTTGCGGTGGAGCCCACGCTGCAAACTCCTTGGAGTGTCCATCTCGAAAACAGGAGCTGCAAATTCTAGAGGTAATAGATAGAAAACGCTGTTCGCGTCGTGACGCTTTAACAGAGGTTAAGGAACGATTACACGGTTATGCAGGTGTATCAGCCCGATCAGGTGTGCCTCTGGATGCATCAATCTCAAAGGCGATAATGACTGCAGTGGAATCATCAATGACTAAAATGGTCGACCGAATAGTTTCTACTGTCACAGAGTGTTTTTCTAACGTTCTGGCAGTTCAGCTAACGCAAGCCCTGCAATCAGGAACAGCCCCTTTCATAGCAAATATGCCCTCTGAAAGCTCTCAACCGCTTGAAAGCACTGCTGTTGCTTCGCCTAACAGGGCTGCTCCTCCAGATGACGATGAAAACATTAATGACGCAGAGATGGTAGAATCAGATGTAAGAATTTTAAAACGGTGTGGGTCTCCCATGTCCAATCATTCTTCTCCGCGGTCCCAACCAAAATCAAAGAAACATCAGCATACATTAAAGCCAAAGGATACTATTTTGGGGCAGGCAGTTGCGGCTGCCAAGATTCCACAATCATAGGGGCACTAAGAGTTATCCAGTGGAACTGTCGTTCAATTCTAACAGCTTCAACAGATTTAGTTTACATTTCTTCTCAATATAATCCACATATAATTATTTTGCAAGAAACTTGGCTAACAGCTGAAAAGCATTTCTATTTACAAAATTATAATTCATTCAGACAAGATCGCCAATCAAAAGGAGGAGGTTTAATTATATTTGTCTGTACAAAATTCTGTCACAGGGCTAGGATTTCTTTCCAGTTATCTTCTATAGATTGTGAGTTATTGGCCCTAGACTTTGAAATTCCAGGGCACTGTCCGTTTTCATTAGTGAATGCTGATTTCCCTAGCGGTGTACAAGATACAAAACCTCTAGATCTGCTATTAGTTAATTGTCGAAACTCAGTTCTTCTGGCTGGTGATTTTAATTCGCATCATGTGTCATGGGGCTACAAGACAGATAGTTGTGGCAAGCGTCTTTGGGATTGGGTAACAAATAATAACTTTTCCTGTAGAAATTCGGGTTCGGCCACTTTTATAAGAAAACACAGTCAATCTGTGTTAGATTTAACTTTTACCTCTCCCAGTCTCTTTGTTAATAATTGGTCAACACTTGATTGTGGCACCTCTAGTGACCACATACCGATTGCGTTTGAGGTTAATCACCCTGTAACTCCAGCGACTTCTCAGTTGAGGTCATTTATCAACTATAATAACTTTCAGTCAACGTTACGCTCTAATCTTGAATCATTGACCTACACGGATAAAGAACAAAAATCAAAACGCTTATGCTCGGTGATTGAGGATTGCCGTAAGAAGTCTGAGATCTTGGTACGGAGCTCAAAGGTGAATACTTCAGCTGTTTGGTGGAATGCTGATTGTTCCCGAGATTACAGACGTAGAAAGGCGGCATGGAAAAAGCTTCTCCACAACCAGTGCCCGAAAAACTGGCAGGATTACAAGTTCATTGCAGCTACATTTAAACGTACAGTTGCAAAAGCGAAGGACGAGTATGATGCAAAGCATTTTGATTTCCTCTCTAAATCAGGCAATCGAACTGCACTTTTTGGTTTTTTACGCTCGCGGAAAAAGATTCCGCAAGCACAAAATCTACATTCCTTTATTTTGACTCCCCATGAAGCAATAGACACAATTGAAAAAATTGCCAAAGGACTGGAGAAACGTTTCTCGTCTGCACTACCTTCGGGCTCGATATCTGTAATGCCAATGGAACCTGTTAATTATGATCCTCAAATTTCCGTTTCTGAGCTTACTCCAATAGTTATGAGATTACCAGCCGCTACTCCCGGTCCTGATAAAGTAACTTCAAAAATGTTAAAAATTCTTTTTGACGAGTCACCTCAGACGTTATTAGAGCTAGTAAATTATTCCATTAAACATGCTTGGATACACCCAGAATGGAAACTTGCCAAAATAATTCCTTTACTTAAGAATAAAGGCGGTGCCTTGTCTATTGATAATATAAGACCAATTGCATTAACATCAAACATTGTAAAATTAATTGAAAGAGTCATACTTATACGTGTTTCGGAATTCATGAATAAAGAAAATATCCTCAGTCCTTGCCAAATTGGTTTCCGTCAAAAGTGTTCCATCTGGAATGCGCATGCTGATCTCGAGAGTCGAGTTCTTCTAGCGCGGCGCCAAAAAATGCACGCTGCCTTGATAACGCTAGATATAGCCAAGGCCTATGATAGCGTTGAGCATAGCATTCTATTGCAAAAATTAAAATCTCTTCAGTTTCCACATTATTTAGTAGCCTGGATATCCGAATTCCTCCAAAACCGAGAGTTTTACTGTGCATTAAATGGCGTCCATTCTGGCAGATATAAGCAAGCCAGGGGAGTGCCGCAAGGAGCAGTCCTTTCACCAGTCCTTTTCAATATACTACTCAGCTCAATACCTGTTAATCATGACGTTCGCACTTACGTATATGCTGATGATATTGCGTTTTTTGCAACTGCATCGGATATTCAATCCCTTTATCTCCACTTGCAAACGTACCTAAACTCTATTGAGAATTGGTTGTGTGGCTTGCATCTCACATTAAATGTCAACAAAAGCGCAGTCCTCGTATTTAATATAAAAGATTCTGTAAGTCTGTCTGTAATGTATCAGCAACAAATAATACCACAGGTTAAATCATTAAAGTATTTAGGGGTCACTTATGATGATAATCTTTCATGGCAGCCCCACATTAACCATATTGCTACGAAAGGGGCTCGGGCCGTGGGCATGTTGCGCCGAATTAGTCGTCCCAGGTCTGGAATGCGGAGAGATGTCCTTTTAATGATTTATGTTATGTATGTGCGTCCAATTTTAGAGTTCGGTTCAGTCTTGTTTTCTGGATCAGCAGCTTATAAAATTCGACCACTTGTTCTTTTGGAGCGAGAAGCGCTTCGTTTGTGTATGGGACTTCCAAAATTTGTTGCCAACAATGTGCTCTACCTTGAAGCCCGGATTCCACCCTTGATATATAGATTACAAATTCTAACCGTTCAGACGTACTTAAGGATATATGAATCAGAGTTTCACCGATCTATGTCTATTTTTTGCTGTCAACCGACCTCCTTTTTCGGTGTCCATTGGTCTAAATTTCACACCCCGCAGGTTGTTATGGTCAAAAATTTGCTGGACCCCTTAAATGTTTCCCTTCCTAGTATTCTACCCATACAAACCATCGGTTCATCTATTAAAATTGTCTTTGACGACATATTCCCGAATAATGCTAAAAACTTATCATCCGTTATTCTAAACGGATTATTAGAAGATCATTTAAGAAGTCTTTCTGCTAGTTTAGTTGTAGCTACTGACGCATCTCAAAGTAATGAAAAGGCGGGAGTGGGTATATATTGTCCACATTTAGACTGGTCTTTTTCTGTCCGGCTTCCGGACTTCACCCCAATTTTTGAGGCGGAGTTTCTGGCGGTGGTACTCGCTCTACGTAAATTAGACTCCTCTTTTTCTAAAGTGGCAGTAATTTCCGACTCTCTATCATTGTGTTCATCTCTCTCTTCGTCGGTGGATTCTGCAATAGTAAAAACCTTTGTCTCCCTGATCCCAAAACATTTGAAAATTGTACATATGGTATGGGTACCAGGCCACAGCAATGTGGATTTAAATGAATATGCTGACAATTTAGCAAAAGAGTCCCTTAATGGCCCCGTATTATCTATCCTTCCGGCGACCGCGTACATCACCGCAGCGAGGTTTCGAAGAAACGTTCTATTAAATATGAAAAACGGACATCTTTTAAGATCTGAGGACTACCTGCATCTAAATTATTCTTGGAATAGAAAATTATGTCATTCACGGCAACTTGAGATTTCACTAACAAGGCTGCGATGCCGCATCCCACCTTTAAATTTCTATCTTCACAGGTCTGGTTTGGCAATGTCTCCCGTCTGCGCATTTTGCGGTGAACAAGAAACATTAGATCACTTTTTATTGTTTTGCCGCCGCTTTACTACGCTGAGAAAACAGTTGATGGAAAGGCCATTGCAACAGCTTGGCCTTAGTTTAAGCAGCCCGACATTGTTATCATTTGGCGCCACCATCCTTGGGCACAGTCACAGGTCTATTTTTACCGCCATGCAAAATTTTTTACTGCACTCAAATCGTTTTCCTTGCTAAATATTAAAACATCACTTGTCCTACAAATATAGGGTCAATCTCCCGTGAGTGTTACCACTTTTCATATTATATTTCACTTATTTCCCATTTTGTTTCGTTTCCTCTACCCCTCAAATTATTATTAATATATATATATATATATATATATATATATATATATATATATATATATATATATATATATATATATATATATATATATATATATATATATTTCTTTTTATGCAAGTATATTAAAAAAAAAATTCTTTGCTACCCAATTCTTGGCCGATCCCCCTCTGTGGGTATGTGCCATAAGTTATTTGGACAACAACAACAACTACTGAAGTCTCAGCGCCGAGTTCAGCCCATCGCAGTGCTGTTACATTAAGTGCATCCCCGTAACATCTTGGTGGAGGTCGCGGGTTCGACACAATCTGACGCTGGATCTCCGCAGTGGCCGTCACCTCGGAACCGTCACGATGACAACCGACGCGGCTCCATCTACCTCCGCAACCCCAACTGTCGTCGTAGCCCACCCCCGTGACCCTGGCTCATTCTGCGGTACAGATGAGGTCGACGTCGAGGACTGGCTTTCGCTTTATGAGCGTGTTAGCCAGCACAACAGGTGGGACGCCACGCTGATGCTGGCCAATGTCATCTTCTACCTTACTGGCACGGCACGCGTTTGGTTCGAAACGCATGAAGCAGAAATACCCTCCTGGGATATTTGCAAACAAAAACTCCGTGACCTGTTCGGAAAACCGGTTGGCCGTCAACTCGCCGCTAAGAGGGACCTCGCCAAACGTGCCCAGACATCTACCGAGCCTTATATTACGTATATACAAGACGTTCTGGCCCTCTGCCGAAAAGTTGATAAAGACATGCCAGAACCTGATAAGGTGGGGCACATCCTGAAAGGCATAGCCGACGATGCCTTCAATCTTCTACTCTGTCGGGACTGTACTACGGTTGACTCCGTTTTGCAGGTTTGTCGACATTTCGAGCAGGCCAAACACAGACGCATTGCACATCGCTTCGATCGGCTCCCCAACACTGCCCCTACCTCCACGTGCGAGGATCTGCCGACCCTAAGGCAACCTTCCAACACTGAAAATGTGACACGCATTGTGCGTCGTGAACTTGAAGCGCTCGCCCCTGCTGCATCCAACCCGCCCTCCTCGGACAGCAACCTAGCGACGATATCCCTCATTCAAGCCGTCGTTCGTCAAGAGGTTGCCAACTTGGGCGTCCCCTGTAGCCACACCGTAGAACAACACAGTTCGAGCTCCGTCCCTCCCATGGTCGCCACCGCTACACCCCGCAACACCTACGCGCCACGCTACCGAAACCGCAATCCTGATGAGTGGCGCACCCCTGACGACAGGCCTATCTGTTTCACGTGCTCGCGTATTGGCCACATCGCTCGCCACTGCCGCAGCCGCTGGACATCACCACCTCGACGTTTTCCTTACGTTGACCGCTACTCCAATTACGGTCACCCCCGTTTCACGCCTCGTTATGAGCCGCCCCGCACCGATACTACTCCGCCTCCTCCTGTGTCCAGTCGGTCTCCTTCCCCGCCAGCCCGCCGTTCCCGTTCACCTCTTCCTGGCCGCAGTTCCTCGCCGTCCTCTGCCGGCCGCTTCACGGGAAACTAGCCAATGCAGCTCCCGGAGGTGACGCTGCAATGGTACCCCGACCTGGAAATCCTCTACTGCCCATTTCTTCGCCCTGTAACCTCCTGTCCCTGTTCGTGGATGGTGTTCCCGTCTCTGCCCTCATTGACACTGGTGCCCAAGTCTCGATCATGAGCTCATCGTTTTGCCGCCGCCTCAAGAAAGTACAGACCCCCGCCGCTTCGCCCGCCGTTCGTGTTGCCGATGGCAGTACTGCTGCCGTCACTGGGCAGTGCACTGCCCGAGTCACCCTTGCCGGTCATCACATCCCTGTTTTGTTCACTGTCCTCAACCAGTGCCCTCACAATGTGATCCTCGGCCTTGACTTTTTAACGGCCCACTCTGCCCTTATCGACTGCTCCAGCGGCCTTCTTCGTTTGGACCTACCTGTCTGCTCAGAACATCCTCCATCTGCACCCCGCCTTCGCTCCACTGAGTTCGCTCGCCTGCCCCCTGACTCTGCTGTTTACCTACCTCTGTCGCCTTTCCCGCCTGTGCCTGACGGTGACTATCTTGCTTGCCCTATCACCGAGGTCTTTCTTGACCGCAACGTCGTTCTTCCTCATCTCATCGTACGCGCAGAACAGCACCTACCTTCCTATCCTGAACTTCAGTCTGTCACCCCAAGTTCTTCCCGAAGGAATATCCCTTGCTACCTTGTCCCCTCTCACAGACTGCACCATTTGTGCACTCACTCCTGGCCCACATTCAAGCGTCCTTCCAACACCCGTACTCTCCACCACAATTACCGACCCTATTTCCGCAATGACTGCCTCTGACCTCAGCCCCGAACACGCTCAGGACCTGCGCAACCTTTTGTTATCCTTCTCCGACATTTTTGACTTTGCTGCCGGTTCCCTGGGCCAAACATCAGTTGTGACTCACCGCATTGACACCGGCGATGCAAAGCCTGTACATCGGAGGCCTTATCGTGTGTCCCTTTCTGAGCGCCAAGTCATCCAGCAGGAGGTCGACAAGATGTTGGGCAACGATATCATCGAACCTTCGAACAGCCCCTGGGCATCTCCTGTCGTGCTCGTTAGAAAGAAAGACGACAGTTGGCGCTTTTGTGTCGACTATCGACATCTGAACAAGATTACAAGGAAAGATGTTTACCCGCTGCCGCGAATAGACGATGCCTTGGACTGTTTACATGGAGCCCGCTACTTTTCCTCCATCGACCTTCGTAGCGGCTACTGGCAGATCTCTGCTGACGAACAAGACCGCGAGAAGACAGCTTTTGTCACACCCGATGGACTTTACCAATTTAAGGTTATGCCTTTTGGACTTTGCAACGCCCCTGCTACGTTTGAACGCATGATGGACTCCTTACTCCGCGGCTTCAAATGGACGACTTGTCTATGTTACTTGGATGACGTGATTGTCTTCTCGCCCTCGTTCGAAAGCCATCTTAGTCGCCTTTCTTCCATCTTGGCACTTTTCCGCCGTGCCGGACTTCAACTGAACTCAAAGAAGTGCAGTTTTGGTCGCCGCGAACTAAAAGTGCTTGGCCATTTGGTGAATGCCACCGGCGTGCAACCCGATCCCGACAAAGTTCGCGCTGTCAGTGCGTTTCCATGTCCCCGTTCACCCCGTGATGTCCGCAGCTTTATAGGACTGTGTTCTTATTTTCGCCGGTTCGTCCCAAACTTTGCCGCTGTTGCTCGTCCTCTCACCAGTCTGCTGAAGAAAGGCGTTCCTTTCTCATGGGGACCAGAACAGGCTAACGCATTCTCCACCCTCATCGCTATTCTCACCAATCCTCCTGTGTTGGCCCATTTCAACCCGTCTGCCCCGACGGAACTTCGCACCGACGCCAGTGGCCACGGGATTGGTGCCATTCTTGCACAGCGACAACGCGGCCAACATTGCGTTATTGCCTACGCCAGTCGTCTCCTGTCATCAGCAGAACAGAACTATTCTATTACGGAACGGGAGTGCCTGGCTCTCGTTTGGGCCGTTGGAAAATTCAGACCCTATTTGTTTGGCCGACCCTTCACTGTAATTACCGATCACCACGCCTATGTTGGCTCTCTTCCCTGAAGGATCCTGCTGGCCGCCTCGGCCGCTGGGCACTGCGCTTGCAGGAGTATACCTTTTCCGTTGTATACAAATCCGGTCGGCTTCACCAGGATGCAGACTGTCTGTCCCGTTATCCCGTCGATCCCCCTTCCTCTACTGACCATGAGTCGGACCCCTGGGTCTTCTCTATATCGGACTTTTCCCACATAGCCGACGAACAGCGGTTGGACCCAACCCTCAGTTCTCTCATCGACCGCCTCCGCACACACAGCCGTGACTCTTCCCTCGCCCTGTTCTTCCTTCATGGGAATACGCTATACCGCCGCAACATGCGACCTGATGGTGCTGAGCACTTGCTGGTCGTTCCCCAACACCAACGCTCCGCCGTTCTCGAACAAATGCACGACGCTCCTACAGCTGGTCATCTTGGCCTCTCACGCACATACGACCGCGTGCGCCGGCGTTTCTTCTGGCCTGGACTCTACCGCTCTGTCCAACGTTATGTAGCCGCTTGCGACCTCTGTCAACGCCGGAAGAAACCCCCTGTGCTACCACCTGGACACCTGCAGCCGATTGCTATCCCGACTGAGCCATTTTCTCGTGTTGGCCTTGACCTCCTAGGGCCCTTCCCCGAGTCCTTGTCGGGAAACAAATGGATCGCTGTGGCCACCGATTATGCCACGCGGTACGTGATCACTCGCGCCATTCCAACCAGCTGCGCCACAGACGTTGCTGACTTCCTTTTGTACGACGTCATACTACACCATGGTGCTCCCCGTCAACTCCTTACCGACCGTGGCCGCTGTTTCCTTTCCCGAGTTGTTGAGGAAATACTTCGTTCTTGCTCCGTTCGGCACAAGTTCACCACTGCGTATCACCCTCAGACGAACGGCCTTACGGAGCGTCTTAACCGCACACTCACCGACATGCTCGCAATGTACGTATCCGACAGTCATCGCGACTGGGATATTAGTCTGCCATTTGTCACCTTTGCATATAACTCTTCGCGTCATGACACTGCTGGGTACTCTCCATTCTATCTTCTCTTTGGAAGAGACCCCTTACTGCCCTTCGACACTTTGCTCTCCGCCGCTAGCCCCGTCACAACCTATGCCCGCGATACCATCGCCCGAGCCGACGCTGCTCGCCAGATTGCTCGTCAGAATCTCACCATCTCTCAAGAAACTCAAAAACGCCGCTACGACGCTCACCACCGCGATGTGCACTACCCTCCCGGATCTCTGGTGTTGCTCTGGCTTCCGTGCCGTCGTGTGGGGTTGTGTCAAAAACTTCTGCCCCACTACACAGGTCCTTACCGTGTACTACGCCCAGTGACCGACGTTACCTATGAGATTTCACCGCTCCACCCAAAGTCACCGACTGCTACACCCACTTCCGAAATCGTACATGTCGCCCGCCTAAAGCCATATTACTCCCCCTCCACATCGCACGCCTAATACGCACCGGGACGTTGCCTTTTGCCGAGGGGGGTAGTGTTACCTGGAAACGCGGTACCAAAGTGATGTGCTCACTGACGAAGAGGACGACACAAAGCGTTGAGAAAGAGGACGACGCTCACAGAGTGGACACTGCACGGCTACTGAAGTCTCAGCGCCGAGTTCAGCCCATCGCAGTGCTGTTACATTAAGTGCATCCCCGTAACAATATAATGCCTAATTAGTGCTAGTTGCGTAGCAGAATGCGACAGCCAGCAGCCTTTCGCATTTCACTACTTTAGTCGCTAAAGTCCCTTGCAATATTTTTTCTGCATGGCGAACGTAAAAAGGCGCTTACTGATCGTCTGTATTTGATCATGATATCAAGCCAGTGATGATACGCTGCGAAAACAACGATGCCTCTTTCGGCAGAGGAGGAGGTCCGACTACGCATTTACTCACATTTCTGGGCAACTTTCGTTTTTGAAAAGACACACTATATATCCAGCCCGTACATCCAGACCAAAAAGGATCCGTCAAACAACGACGATGCCGGGGCTGACGCCATTTTCGTCTGATCCTGCTCAGTGAGTGAGAAAAGAGGCCCGAAACTAGTTGAAGAGTCTGAAAACGGCCTAGTTTTCTCCACCCTACGGAAGCAGCTTGGATCCTTCGCTCTGCAAGTGTCAGCTAATTACTTATGCATCTGAACTGCCAATATTAGCAGGTATAATCCTCAATTACAGTTGAGGCATTATACTTTGAGTATCGGAAGCTGAAATGATAATTAGATTGCACCCAGGACACTTGGGCATCAATAAATCTAAACCTAAAGCTCGTATCTTGACCTTCCGGCCTGGAATGTCAGAAGACGTTGAGGATATGGTCAACTAAGTTAATAAGTTGAATAAGGTAGCATTCATTCGTATGCCCAATCGAAAAACCGTTACGTCTACTGCTTTCCTTAGATAATGTGACAATGATAGGGGTGAACCTGTGAAAGCTTGCGGGAGAAATTTGGTATGTGATGTCAAGTCAAACTACCCAGAATTTCAGGAGCTCAAGGGCTTACCTCGTCATTGCCAAGCTTTGTAGTATTTTTGCTAAAAGTGGCATGCTATTTGAGGTCTTGAATAATAATAGGGCACAGTTGTTTGCTGAGGTGCCCATTCTTTTGCAGCAAGTTGTGATTTCACACGCTAACTTCAAGCCTACATTGTCCGCGGTCGAACGTGCCTCCTGGGAAAGCAACAGAGATTGTCACACGGATAATAAAGACCAAATTTGTCGGTGCAGACATCGTGGTCTTCTAAGTTTCAGACATTATCGCTATGCAGTGTACGGAGACCAAGTGACGGGACACAGTTAATGAAGCGTTGTCTGCCCTATGGTCTGCTAGACTGCAAAACACTCCCACGTGGCTAGGTCTTCATGCGCCTCAAGTCCCGTGGATACCGTGCGCTCTACATCGTCTTCACAAAGGAGGTCTTTTGAAAACAGGCAAAGGAAGGCTCACCAAGGTAAGTGACAAGACTAAGTTGTACAAGAGTTTGCAAAATCATTTCGCGCAACAGGAGATTGTACGGCCACGTCCTCAAACGGATCAAGGACTCCAGATACCCTAATCCATGCATAACCTTACATTTCTTTTTTCATTTGGTCGGAGGTCAGTCTGACGGCCGCATCAGATAAAATCAGCGAGTGGACAGTCCCAGAAATGTCAAAATAGCGTATCCAGTCGTCCATGATGGACATCGCCACTGGCCGTACGAGATGGCTAACCACTGGTGACGTCATTTACCTAGTGCTGAAGTGTGGTAGCTAAGTAACGCATGGTCCGGTTGCTTCCTACGGGTACATAAAAGCCGCGGTTTAGTCATCCAACCAATGTCATGGGACCAAGTGGCTCCGAACTAGAAGATGGATATGTTTATGGAACATTACCGCCCCCCCAACACACACACACACACACACACACATCACACGCGCGCAGGCACACACACACACACACACACACACACACACACACACACACACACACACACACACACACACACACACACACACACACACACACACACACACACACACACACACACACACACACACACACACACACACACACACACACACACACACACACACACACACACACACACACACACACACACACACACACACACACACACACACACACACACACACACACACACACACACACACACACACACACACACACACACACACACACACACACACACACACACACACACACACACACACACACACACACACACACACACACACACACACACACACACACACACACACACACACACACACACACACACACACACACACACACACACACACACACACACACATATGCACAACCATTTCAGCCCCGTGTTTCCTTTACCTACAACAGCCAGTCCGACTCCAAGCGCGGTATTTCCGTTTCCGAGACTGGTCTCTACCTGCTAATGTCGTCCATCCTGATGGCACTCCATTAACACTAACTTCAAGCAATTGTTGAATATGAATTGTTAGCTACTACCCGAAAGAAGGGACACTTTTCGCAGTGAGTGGTGGGTCTGGCAGTCATGCCAAATATCCTCGACGAGCTACGCCAATAAACCGGCTAGCGCAGTTTCCTATTTGCAAAGATGGTCGTGCGTATTCCTCGCTCCTCGGTTATGACGAAATGTTCTGCACTGGCACGGTATGGTATGGTATGGTATGTTATGTTATGTTATGCTATGTTTGTTATGTTATGTTATGTTATGGTATGGTATGGTATGGTATGGTATGGTATGGTATGGTATGGTATGGTATGGTATGGTATGGTATGGTAAGGTATGTTATGGTATGGTATGGTATGGTATGGTATGGTATGGTATGGTATGGTATGGTATGGTATGGTATGGTATGGTATGGTATGGGGTGGTATGGTATGTTATGGTATGGTATGGTATGGTACTCAGTACGTAACAGGGTGTTCATTCGTAGTCTAAGCGCTGCGAGTCCGCAAAGCACATCAGCAACACCAGCTTCTGTTTCTTCTTCCTTCCCCTGACACCCCAAAACACGTGACACTTCCCCCTCGCAGACGAAGCCCCCAGGGCGAGCAGTTTAAGTAAGGTGCCGAGGATGGAACCTTTTAAGCCGAGCCACGTGCACTACCTGGGCCCTCGTGAGCATCGGTCACTTTGGGCGCGGCGTGAAATTGCATAGTTCACGTCACTCAGGCGCTCCACGACGAAAAAAGAGCCGCTATAGTGACAAGGCAGCTTCTGGGCTAAAGCACGCTTGCGCAGCTGCGTCCAGCACACTAAATCACCGGGCACATAAGAAACATGTTAGCGTCGGTTCTCATAACGCTCCTTCGAAAGTTCCTGTGAGTCCAGGATGTGTAGGCGGTCAACGCGGCGAGCTTCTTCGGCTCGACATAAAGTGGCGGCGATAGAAGGCTCGTTGTGGTGGGAGAAAGGAAGGATGGTATCAAGACAACTGCGGGGAACTCGAGCATAAAGGAGGCAAAACGTACTGTAGCCAGTGGTCTCATGCTGGGCAGTGTTATACGCGTATTTAATGAAAGGAAGGATGTCATCCCAGTTCTTGTGATCAGAGTTAACGTACATCGCTAACATAGTGGTCAGAGTGCGGTTGGTCCGTTTAACAAGTCCATTCGATTGCGGGTGATACGGCGTTGAATGACGGTAATCGCAGGCGCATAGACGAAGTTCTTCGATAACTTCAGCGGTAAATTGGCGCCCACGGTCACTGATCAGAACTTGAGGAGGGCTATGGCGCAAGACGAGAAATCGCAAAAGAAATAGGGATACTTCGTAAGCAGTGGCTGAGGGTATTGCGGCTGTTTCTGAATATCGAGTGAGATGGTCAACATATACCACTATCCACCGGTTACCGTTAGAAGGTCACGGAAAAGGACCCAAGAGGTCGATTCCCACCTGCTCAAAGGGTGCGGTCGGAGGCGCAATAGGGTGCAGTGGACCGGGTGGACGGGAAGTAGGGAGCTTGTACCGCTGGCACTTGACACAATTGGCTACATAGCGCTGAATGGCTTGACGCATTTTCGGCCTGTAAAATCGTTCCTGTGTGCGATGAAGGGTCCGGGCGACACCCAAGTGGCCCGACGGGGCATCGTCGTGCATCATAAGAACCGGAATGCGGAGATTTTCCGGTACGACGAGAAGAAAGCGTGCACCTCCGGGGTTGAAATTCTTCTTGTAAAGCAGGCCGGCACGAACACAGAAACGCCCATCGAGCAAGCCGGTCGCAAGGTTCACGGAGATTTACGAGCCAACAGAGCGAATGGTGTTCGGAGATGATGGTAAAAACATTGCCATATAGGTTTGAACGAAATAGTTGCTCCCCAAAAACCACTGCGAGGCACTCTTGTTTAGTAACGGTGCAGTTATGTTCCGCCTTGCTCAACGAACGACTAGCATAAGCTATCATGTTCTGGTCGATGCCATGACGCTGGATGAGCAAAGCGCCGACGCCCACGCCGCTAGCGTCGGTGTGAACTTCGATGGGGGTAGAAGAACCGAAGTGACGTAGGATAGGTCCCGATGTCAGAAGGAATTTGAGGGGGCGGAAGGCAGAATCGCAGTCAGCAGTCTAATTGAACGGTGCATCTTCTTGCAAAAGGCACGTGAGCGGGTAGGCGATGTCAGCGAATCTGGACACAAAACGCCAAAAACAGGAACACGGTCCTAAAAAGCTCCGAAGCTCCTTAACTGATTTCGATGCTGTAAAGCTGGTTACGGTCGCAATCTTCTGGGGATCCGGCCGAACATTATTCTTATCGTTCAAGTGACCAAGATTATTTGACGTTCGCCAAAGTGGCACTTCTTTAAGTTGAGGACGAGGCCTGCTCTCTCAATGCAATCAAGAACGATGGCGAGGCGGCTATTGTTTTTCTGAAAGGTCTTGCCGAAGATCACAACGTTGTCCAAACAACACAAACAAATTTTCCACTTGCGTCCGCGCCGAATGGTGTCCATCAATCGTTCAAAAGTGGCAGCCGCATTGCACAATCCAAAGGGCATTACGTTGAACTCATGGAGACCATCGGGGGTCACAAATGCCGTCTTTTCGTTGTCGCTCGGGCTCATCAGTAACTGCCGCTACCCCGATCTCAAGTCTATCGAGGAGAAGTATGACGCCGAATGAAGACAGTCCATTGCATCGTCAATACGCGGAAGCGGATGCACATCTTTTTTTGGTTATGGAATTAAGGCAGCGATAGTCGGCACAGAAACGCCATGTGTTGTCCTTCTCTTTAACGAGGATAATGGAGCCGCCCAAGGACTTGAAGACTCCTGGATAACGCCACGTTGGAGCATGTCGTGAACTTGTTCGTCAATAAACTGACGTTTGCTCGGTGACACGCGGTAGGGCTTCTGTCTGATCGGGCGAGAGGTTCCAGTATCAATCGAATGATGAATGCGAGAATTTGGAATCGGTGGCGGATGATCCCTGGTGAAGTAGAAACCCGAAACATGCTTGGAAAGCAAATCAGTCAAAATTCGGCGCTCCTGTGTTCCCAAAGATGTGTTTATCATTGCCTGGATTCCAGACTCTGCAAAAGGAGAAGTTTTCTCTTCAGGAGCATGGTCACTTAGTGCCGCCACGAAATTCGACACACCTTCCTCGAAATGAGCGAGCCTCATGCCACGAGGCAACACTGCTGGCTTGTCTGAATAGTTCGCAGTCCACAGAAAGTTGTGTCCTCTGGTCACTGAAACTATGCAACAAGGCACCAAGACACTCTTCTTTAAGCAGACAAGGGTTGTAGGTTCCACTACGGCGTCGAAATCCTCCCAAATTTTTCTAGATGAAATAACTCGGATGAGTTCTCCGGACATCCCAGGTATAACTGTATCATCAGGCATAAAAAAAGCTCCATAATCGAGCGATGAGGTTTCTACAAGAGCTGACATCAACGTAGTATTCAGTGAGATCTGTCCCCTACGGCAGTTTAACGTTGCACCACACTGTTGCAAAACGTCTATACCTAAAATTACTTCATGAGCAAAACGACGCAACACTTTGAATTCGGCTCGAAACGCATGGCCACCAATCACAACCTTCGCGCAGCACACACCCAAAGGCACCAAAGATTCACCGCCAACACCACAGAACATCACAGCTTGATTCACGCTAAACATAATTTTACGCCCTAAACGATTCTTTAATGCTAAACTCATAACAGAGACTGTTGCTCCAGTGTCAAGTAGTGCCATGGTGTGCATACCGTCAATGAATACTTCGAGTTTTTTCTTTAACATAAATACAGGCAGATATTTTGGGATCGTTGATACTCCGACGACCTCACCCCCATCTGCCGCGCCTTCTAGTTTTCCGAAAGGGAAGAACGGCGCCGAGGAGACGGTGAGCGTCGCTGTCTTTGGTTTGGCGGCGCCAGGCTGCGGTCGGAAGCAGGCGATCCATTTCGCATATGTGCCGGGCGGTATGTATCCAGAGTCGGTGTCGGATAAAATTCAATGTCGAAACGATCAGAAACGTTGGGCAGGGGGCGATGGTCTTGTGGCAGCAGGCCTCACCAACAGCAATATCGTGAGATTTGTCCGGTCATGCCACAGCTGTAACACACAGGTTGCTGGCGCCACAGGTCAGAGTAAAAGTGGGTGGAAGGTCGTTCTGGTTGGCGGTTGTAATTGGGCCGGCATTGCTAACGAACGGCCTCGCGTCCGTAGGTGGTTCTTCGGCCCATCCGTGGCTGAGAAGAGATTAAATCGTCATACTCTCTGCTTTCGCCAAAGAGTGGGGCATTTAAAACCGGAGTTCAGGAAGTTCATGGAATCGCGGGTTCTGCCTGCAGCGCGCAACCGTCCTACTGGCGTTCATCCCAGCATGCAGAATCTTTGTCACGCAGCAATTCTTATCACAGGATCCGGCGTATATCAGATCAGTCATGGACTCCAGAGCACTGACATCAACGCTCGCGACGGATGTGACGTTGGCCAGTCACCCAAATTTAGGTGTGATGCGGCGCAACTTCAAGGTTTCGAAAGTCTGGCAGTGCCTGATGACGCCAGCTGTAGAGTTCAAATTGTCTTCACCGATAAGGAATGTATAGACATATACAGCGATTCCTTTGAGCAAGTGTCCCACTTTATCTTCCTCGGACATTCGAGAGTTTACAATCTTGCGCAGTTTCACAATGTCCTCGATATATGTGGTGAAAGTCTCGTCAGGTACCTAGGCTTGCTGCAACAACGTTTGCTCCGCGCGTTTCTTCTTCGCGGATCCGTCGCCAAAGCACTTCTTTATCTCTACTGTGAAACAATCCCGGCTGGTAAGTGAGCCTTCATGATTATCAAACAAACCTAGGGCAGTGCCTTCCAAGAAGAACCCTACGTTTGCTAGTTTCACGGTCGAATCCCAACAATTATACGGGCTCACCCGTTCACAGTTGGTTAGCCGCTCGTCGACGTCCTCGTCAGATTTTCCACCAAAGGTGCGCGGCTCACGGTAATGCTGCCGGTTGCTCACCGCAGGTGTTGCTCGACCAGCATCACCGTCTTGAGCCATATTAGATGGTAGGGGTAGTAAACCAGCGAGTCGGCGGCTTCGTCGAAGAAAAAGGGGATCTGTGTTGATTTATCCCGCAAGCTCCATAACAACTGTTACGTACTCGGTACGTAACGAGAGTGTTTATTCGTAGTCTAAGCGCTGCGAGTCCGCAAAGCACATCAGCACACACCAGCTCCGGTTTCTTCTTCTCTCCAGCCTCTCCTTCCTTCCCCTGACGCCACGAAGCACGTGACAGTATGGTACTGTACGTTACTGTACGGGGTGGTATAGGTGTAACCACTTCCGACGTGGCATGGTATGATATGTGGGGTTTAATATCTCTAATAACCGACGTTGACTTTAATAGGCGCCATCGTAGAGGGGTCCAGTAATTTCGACCACCTGCTGTTATTTGCTGTGCAATGAGGTCAGTAAGTACAGAGCACCTTGCATTTCGCCTCTATAGAAACGCGAGTGCAGCGGTCAACATCGAACCGGCGTAATCGAGATAAGCAAAAAGGCACATAGACCACTAAGGAACCTCGGTGGGCCCTATTGGCCTCGAGATCGAGCAGAGTCGCCATCTAGCGGCCTAGCGGCGAACCCTGCCCAGTATGGATGCGTGTTCACGTCGCGTGCCAGCCCGCAGTGATTTACGTGCGCGCATGCTGCGTGTACAAGAGTGATTTTCGTTTGTTTCACGGTTCCTGTGCGCTTTTGCTTACCTATCTGCCTCTTGCAAAAGACATATGAACAGGCTATTACCCCGCGCCCCATTAAAAAAAAAAACAATACTCGTCAATATCGAGTATGTCACGCTGGGAAGGACATCATCAGTAGCGGTCTTCGGCGCTTGAGGTTCTTTGACAAGCAATGT
Organism: Amblyomma maculatum; assembly: GCF_055883805.1. Taxonomy (NCBI): domain Eukaryota; kingdom Metazoa; phylum Arthropoda; class Arachnida; order Ixodida; family Ixodidae; genus Amblyomma; species Amblyomma maculatum. The sequence goes on from NC_139346.1 coordinate 151,776,965, forward strand.
CTCAAATGAAGCGCTGCTGTCGTTAGGCACCGTGTCAAAGCAAAACAGGATGCTGCCGTCAATACAACGTAATGCAAGCGCTCAAAAATCGTATATTTCCGTTTCTGTTTGGAATACCGCAACTACTGAAACATGCGGCCGCAGACTGCTACATAGCAAAATCCAGTTTGAACGCCTCTCTGTGCCTTCTGTATCCACGATTCAATTCGCTGAGTACTCTTTTTTTTTTTTTTTTTTTTTTTTTTTGCTGGTAAACCTCCGTCGAGTTGTCTCAGTAGTAGGGTGCTCGACTGCTGATTTCGAGAACGGGGGTTCGATCCCGGCCCTTTCGAAAGGCGCTCCTCGGCTGTGGGATTTGACTACAGGTTAAACAATCTCAAGTGGTCAACGAGAGCGTGGCCCACACCTACTTCATCAGTCATATAGCCGACGTCGCATGGCGCGCTAAACCCACACAAGCATTTAATTTTCTTTTTCTGTTGAAGGGTTCTGCGCATCCGTGACAGTGGTAATGAGCACATTTCGCTTTAGAGAAATGCTCGAACGTCTGAGAAACAATTCTTCGCAGCACCTGTTACACTAAATATTGCATAATACACATAAATCAATGTACACTGGTAGCCCATTATAATCATTAGAAACCCTTTTCGTCTGTGCTGTCTTTTGAGCAATCTTGTTGTTTCTGATAAGGGATAGTAAAGTGGCTTTATACGGACTTAAACATCGGTGTTTAGTTCAGTAATAATTACATATTTATTGTCACATGATAAGATAAACTCCATTTCTTTAAGGATAGTTTTATATCCGGCACCTGTTTTGGGAGTAAATGGCAGAACTGCCCCAAGTCACTGGTCAACAATAATGGCTTCAAAATTCTTTGTCAGAACGTGACAGCGACCAAGTGCAGTTTTTACAATGTTTTCGCAGCTACTGATTCGTAGCTTGCATTTTAACGTTACTGAAAATTATTCGCTGATAGTTCTAAATTATGTCAACCGTGTAAAATTTTTGTTATATGATGAAATTCATTGTAATTGAAAAAAAAAATTAGTTTTAGTTTAACTCTGGTTAACCCTAGTGAATTGCGATAGCAACGGCGGATGTTTCTTTTGCCTATTACATAGTTCCCCTATCCCGCCCTAGCAGTGTAATGTGCTACATTATCGGGGACACATAAGCTCATCCTTTAAGAGTATGACGCGAGAGCGTAAGTTACCAGTCTTCTTCTTTTTCTTCTTCTTCTGCTTCTCCTCGGAGGAGGAGGAGGGTGGCCAAGCGTGGCCTCCGCAGGGACCACGCGACGGCTCGAAACCTGGCGCAGTAATATCGCAATAAAATAATTACGCTACTAATTTACCATGTATAAACATCATACACATCAGAAATGCTTTACACTTTCTTCGGTTTCAGGAAATCATTAGTCATTTCACAGTGCAACCCCTGATTATCTGCCGCAAGAAGCATCCGCCTTGTTGTGAGCTCGGCAAACTCAACCCACTCACCGCTCTACACGTGAAGAGTCAGCTTTCCTGTGCGGCGAGGTTTCCTGTACAGTGTCGGCGTAATCTCATTTTTGGGAATACTTGTGCCTGGTTGTCTAGCCAGAGTTGATGTCCACTCAGTCTACGGCAACCCGCCGGGCAGTACGCTGTCATCCTCGAGGCAAGTACGGTATAATGACCCAGGCTGCCTCCATTCATTCTAAAGTACTGCAGGTCAGAGCACGAACCTTGTATCTCCGTGGACTTGACACTAAATTTGCCTGTCTCACTCGTATTGAAAAGGGGACATGTCATGTTCAGGCCCCAGTATCAGGCTTGTAAGCGGCGTACAACGCAAAAAGCATGCAAAGCGATGCCAGTAAATCTAAAAAAAACGGGTGGTAGCGTGCCTCGCTTTCCTAAAATCCGCGCATATATATTTTTTAATGCACTGGCGAAATCCATGGACTTTTTTTCTTCAATATTGGAACACTCTGAACAGTAAATAGCTAATGCATTGCATAGGGCACGTTTTCATTGCCAACAAACCCGCCGTAAACTCGGAAGCAGACATAGGCCGCGTGCGTTTCTGCGAGCGCCGCCTGCTGCCGATCACCACTATCGGAGCGACGGTGGCGCTACCTCCAGGTCGATCTCGCGGCGAATAGTATGAGAATTACACCATGCGCACTCAATTTCGGCAACTGCACATTATTTTAATGCAGTGCCATTTTTTCAAGCCCAGCCTCAAAACGTGCGCGGCGTTGTTCAATTAACCGACCATGTTATATCTTAATTAGTTCTAACAAAATTGATGCTGTGCAAAATATAAACCTGGTATGCGTATTAAATTGCTCGAACGGTTTTATTGCACCTCCTTCGTAGAAATGTTCTAATAAATTTCTAATCCTCAGGCTACTGCGAAGGCAGTAAGTAAAAGCGTAGAGCTGCCCTTCGAAACATTGATTTTTTTTTTTTTTTTTTACATTTGCACCAAGCATAGAAGGCTCACGAAGTGAACCAATAATGAAGTTGCCCAAATTTAAATCAAGCAATAAAGTTGTGCTGCCTGGTGCAATGTCATCTTTCTCGAGCAGCGCATGCGATCTAGACAAGAGAAAGAACTGAAATAGCCTCCTTTATGAAGTGAACTGTGTGTTGATAAAACCGGCATTGCCTCTCAACCCACTTGCACCCCCCCCCCCCCCCTCTCCGTTCTCAACAGCCAAAAATGAAATTGTTCTTTACTGCGATTTGAGTAGCGCAACATAATAGCATCGAAAGCAGGCTCCATTTTTTTTTTCTTCATTCTATCCGTCCGTTCGATTGGCTTACACATCAGAGCAAATACGAGAAAATTTGGCGCCTGACGACCAGACATGCTGAAGCTGAAAGCTAACGAGAGAGCACTACGCGCCTTCAAAATATAAATAAATTCGCCGCTTTGTGCCAGAATGAGACAGAAGATAAGGGGGAGAAAAAGGGACATTGAAGACTGATCAGTGAAACAGCAATCCAGCTCACAACTCGGCGTCCCAACTTGAAGCAACACACGTCGAGTGAAGAATGTAGCCCCAAACACGGTGTGCCTCAGCAACAGGAGTGAAAACAAGAGGTCTATACGAGCGGCTCAGAATTCTCAGCACGTAGACGCCGAGATCCCCTACGCGGAGAACCACCCGACCGCACCGAAATGTTCTCGACAATCCTTTGCTCCCCCCCCTCCCTTCCACGTCTCTTTCTAATTTTTCCTTTTATCCCCCTTTTTTCCTCGACCACTCTCACCGTGCTTTTCTTCCATTTTACTTCCTCACTCCCAGATCTCGTTGCTTTTTTTTTCTATTTAACATGGTGTTTTATCCTCTTTTCCTTTTTTTTTTTTTTTTGAGATGCAGTTAAATGCATATACAGCCTGTTTACTCCTATGAACTCTTGGGCTTTCCCTCCTCGCTATTAAGGGTTATCAAAAAATGCCCGGCGCTGTACTTATCCTTTTTTTCTCCGTCTTTCCCATTTCTACTGCGGGTAACAAATTGCGAGTGTTATCGAGCGCGCCGCCGGTTTCTGATAACTCTTTGCGATGGAAACCCGTCGACAAATTCGTTTAGTGAACCCTTGCTGTTTATACAAAAAAAGAAGAAAAAGAAAAAGTGCGCACGGAGTAGCTTGTGCTGTGGTTCCCCCTTTTTTGAGGCATATCTGTAACCCTGGCTCCTCTAGCCTGCTAAACCCATTTCATTTCCTCCGGGGCTTACCCCTTCAACGAACAAATGGGGGAAATGTTGAAGTTTGGTGGCGGGCTCATCTCTCCAGTTGCATGCAGTACTTTATGTGATGTTCAAGAGCGGCAGTGGTTTCACTATATACGGCTCATGGCTTAGCTTATAGCACAGGTTATAAATTTGAACCTGAGATGGAGGTGCTGACGTTCGAGAGAAAAAAAGACAAAACAAATGCAAAACGGAAACGCTGTCATGTGGACATTTTTTATCCTCCTTGGAAGAGATGAACTAGATGACGTAAGACAATGTGCAAACCATGGTGCAGACATACAGCATTTTGGAGACGACGCTGCGACAAAAGTGCATCTTTGGATTAAACTTTAGCCGTTTCGTTACTTCATACTGAGAGGCAATACGCAGATTCATGGGCTCCAGTGCATGTCCGACGCTATGCTCAACATGTAAAAGAATATATTCCGAAGCTTTGTCAGCATTTACAAAAGAGCGAAGCCAGACACGTTTCCTCAAAGAACGCCATTCCAGCCAATGATGACGCAACTATCCTACATTTTAAACCTGGAGACGCCCACAATGTAGTTCCTTTGTGAAAGAGTAGGGGTGAACATTTCGCAACTTCTGTAATCTAACAATTTTAGGCACGAGATGAAACAGAAGGCGCACAAGCACTCCGAATGGTTCCACTCTTCGTTCTTCCTTTTGGTAGCGAGAGGCATCTGTTCAATCACTAGCATCAAAAGACTGCGTGGGAAAAGGAGCAGAGTGCAAATGCGCTTCCAAGAAACAGTGTAGCCGATATAAAGTAGCGTGGATATGTGGAGAACACGGCAGAGACCATGCAATCACGACAGTTGTGGATGAAGGTGCTCTTCTATACCTCCATTATGGCCTATCTTGTGTGGGGAGGAGCTACGAAAAGGCATAAATTGGTTTTCAGCTTAAGATCGAAATTAGCAATAGTCATACGCTACTAAAAAAAGTTAGTCTCTCCCGTTATTGAGAGTACATATAAACATGAAGTGATTAGGGATGTAGCAAATTGCCGCCAAGGTCGAGCAATCTTGAGCTGGGGCGCACAACTCGTAAAGCGATAGCATTCCGCAATGCCCCTCCTACCTCTCCTTTCATCAGGCTCCATTGCTTGGTTTAAGCAGCTGTGACAATGACGTCATTGAAATGCATAATTGTGCAGGCGAGTATGCGGCCACGACGCGATGCAGGCCTGCAAAAATGTAAGAGCAGCATCGCTTTCGAGTCAGGTGCTCTCCGTACGTGTATATAGGGGCTAGCATGTATCGATTCGCCTTAGAGATGGGCCCAGGCCGAAGTTCTAACCAGTCGAAAAAAACTACAGAACAGTGTCAAAAATACGACCAAATATTCTGTAGTTCTGTCATAAACGCCAGATATTTCTGTACTACTTTTCTGTAGTTCTTTAGTTTTTCTGTAGTAAATTTCTGTTGTCTGTAGTTCTGTAGCACTTTTCTGTTGTAACTGCAGAAATTTCTGATGTTACTACAGAACGTTCTGTTGTCACAACAGGTTTCCCGTCAAAAACCGCACAAAAATTTTTGTCGTAAAAACAGAAAATTTTCTGTAGTTTTTTTTCCGACTGGCAGGTCCGTCGCTACAGCCCCGAGCCCAGTCTGGTCCGACACTGAGAGGTACTTACCCCAGCCCGGCCCGGTCCTGAGCTCAGACTTAAGGCCCGGGCGTGGCCTGGCCTGACCTGAATTCGGATAATGAATCCGGCAGCGCTGAGGTTTCTTCCACTGCTCTCACTTGTGACTGGAATTACCAATACGTTCTCAGCGAGAACAAGTTTTCTATACATAGCTTCCTTGATTCGCTGAAAGCGGGCATGCTATATGAGCAAAGGGTTAACCCTATGGTCGAGTACTCGATGAGTTCGTCTCGCTCACCATGTGATTTTCATGGTGCCGGCAAGACGCACCGCAACTGCATTGTATGGGCTGAGCAATCACAAGGCGATTTTAGCAAGGTAGATGCTTTGAGTATAGAAGTTATGCCCTGCTTCCATGCTATGTCGAGGCTGGGAGCAAGCCACAAGAGAGACGCAAGAGGCGACAGTATGGCGTGAATCTCGAAATTGATAATGAGACGCCTGTTAACGGCGGGGACGCGTGGTAGACAGGCAGATTGACGTCGGGTAAGAGCTAAGAGCTCTCGGGTTGGGAGGATGAAGGAAAATCGAGATGCTTAGCGCACCATGCCCATACTTGCGCTTTCGCAAAAGTTGCGATACTCGGGATCGGCGTGTCCGCCCGGCCCCCCCGAAACAAATATAGCCTAGCCCGGGCCCGGCCCGAGTCCGGCACACGTTCAGGGGCAGGTACGGGATTTCGGACCAGCCAGAGCCCGCGCACACCCCTAAAATTTCGCCTTCCCAAGGGGAAACCCCATGAGCAGACACTGCGGCATCATCCATGGGGACGCCGTTGTTTCGCGCAGCATCCCCCTCACCCTGGAGCGCCGGAGAACTATCTCGTTCGATGCCCCAGTGATCCCGTTTCAGTGCCCGCATAAAGGGAAATCAGAGTGCGTTATAATAGCCCCTAGTAGACGTCTACTCAGACGGAGAGGCGGGAAGCCGCCATTTTGGAACGCTTTCCAACTCTTGCGAACCAGTCTCACGAAGACTGCTTCACCGAAGTGAACATCGATGCAGGCTACTTTGCTGTCTAAACATGGCGGAGAGTGCACGGATCTCGCTGAGCGAGTCGTGCTGGCGATGGTTGCAGTAGATTTACGGTGGTCGTGCTCTCTGCGAGCGCCGGAGTATGCATAGGCACGATCTTTCAAATATGAGTTGTTACGTCAATGCGTACGCTAGCTACCTATGGTCATGAGATTCATAACACTGCATATTCTTGAATCACTCAAGAGGAAAGCGCGCATTCATGAGATTTTTGCCTAATGAAAAGTTGGATGCTGTTAGTCTTTTTTTTTTATTCCGTAAGCAATAAATACTACGCCAGGTTTCAGCCCGTCGCGTAAACCCGGCCGGTAGCCACGTTTGACCTTTAGAGCGACTGCAGATGGGGCCCCTCTTCAAGCCGTCGGGTAAACCCGGTCGGTGGCCGCGCCGCGCCACAGAAGAAGAAGAAGAAGAAGAAGAAGGAGGAGGAGGAGGAGGAGGAGGAGGAGGAGGAGGAGAAGAAGAAGAAGAAGAAGAAGAAGAAGAAGAAGAAGAAGAAGAAGAAGAAGAAGAAGAAGAAGAAGAAGAAGAAGAAGAAGAAGAAGAAGAAGAAGAAGAAGAAGAAGAAGAAGAAGGAAAAGAAGAAGAAGAAGAAGAAGAAGAAGAAGAAGAAGAAGAAGAAGAAGAAGAAGAAGAAGAAGAAGAAGAAGAAGAAGAAGAAGAAGAAGAAGAAGAAGAAGAAGAAGAAGAAGAAGAAGAAGAAGAAGAAGAAGAAGAAGAAGAAGAAGAAGAAGAAGAAGTGGGGAAGTAGTGGTGAAGAAGTGGAGAAGTGAAGAAGTGAAGAAGAGAAGCAGCTACGTCGGCTTCGCTTGCGCAGTTGCTTACTGGGTTGAACTAAAGCTAAACCCCAGATAATTTTTTTTATCTTAACGATGGTTTTTGCTTGATTCTTGATGTTATCGACGAACTCGTCGCTTTCTGAGCACCTCGTCGGGAGACAAGACGGCTGATGTACGGCATGCATGTATTTATCACTTGCTGTAGTGCCGTGGCAAACTCTTCCGTGCATTTTCAGTTAATCTCAGAAGAATGAACTCACCTAACGGTGCCGGCTCGTATGCGCATTGATTTTAGTCTGCCTGTATGTTATTAAAACATGATGCCGTCTTCGGTTTCCTCGCCTGGTGACTGCAGACGACGGCACAATTTTTTTCTTTTGCTGCAACCGGTTATCACCTTTCGGCAGTAATCACCTCATGTTATCACCCTTTTCCATTTTTTCATGTTTACAGCTATGTGCATGAGCACGTCCGAGAAGTATGTATACTTCAGCATCGGTAACAAAAGAATAAAAACGTCGCTAACGCTCTCGAATTCCGTCAAGCCCTGAGAAAGCTCATTGCGCGAGCAGTGTATACGGACGGTAGCAGACTCAACAGCAGACCGTCCGCTGGTTGGTTTACACTGCGATAATTAAACATGTAATAATATTGCTGCAAAAAGCCTGCGAACCGTTAAAAACATGGTTTTCACCTGTATTATCGAGAAGTTTAAAAAAGAAAGCACTATTATAATAGTTATTCAAACATTTTAGTTCAACTTTTATGCCGCGATGTGGCGGAGGCGTAGACAGGTAGGCGCGTTTCATTAAGAGAACGTCTACGATGACGTCTACGAAGCCGTCTTGCTAGACGTCTAAAGAATTGGAATTGTATGCTTGGCGTCACCTCAAAGGGGCCGACAACGATATAGCTAAACGCATTTCATGCATAAAAAGGCCGATCAGCAGGAAATATTCGTATACGCTTTCATGTAACACACGAATAAGGGAGCAGCTGGCCACGTAATTATCTTAAATAGGTTATGCGGCCTTTCCGAAACACGCTCGGGACATCGCTTGACCAGCGGCCACATAATCCCGTACGCAAATTATGCTACTATGACGTCACTTATTCGAAATGATCGACGCCATCTACGCTAAATACTTTAAGAACTGACACTGCAAAAACTGATTGTATACGAAGGTGCTCTGGACAAAAAAGCCAGGAAAAAAAAAAAAGGTAGAAAAGAGACAGAACTGAAAAGAAAAAAGTGTGCTGCGAAAACGGAATGCAAATGAGGAAAAGCGCGTCTTGGCCCATTCCTTTCCGAAATGAATCATTTGAAATCTGGTTCTGAGAGGAACCTGCTCGAACCTATTTACTTCTGGGCGAAATAGTTGCGCCACACCAGAAAGCGCAGCGTCGCACCCTGTTTTATTCTTTTTTTCTTTAGTGCTTCAGTCGCTGCAGCGAAACGGGCATGCTCAGACGGCGAAATTTGTTTCCCATCTCCGGCGGCCGACTCCGCCACGATGTCACACCGTTGCCTAAGCCTCCCCGGCAGTTTTCGAGCGGCTCGGCTCTGAAACAGCCCAGGCTCGGAATTCTCGCTTGGGAGCTTCGCGCTCGAAAACAAAGGCCCGTTCGCTTATCAAGGGCATCGGATAAAGGTAATTTATTCCTTCTGGCTGCTCTCTACCGGTGCTTTTTTTTTGTTTAAATATTTGCTTTATTCGTTTTGAAGTGTCCTCGATGTAGTGAATGAAACTTCGCGGAGGCTTGAATAGTGAGGAAGGCTTCGGGGTCGAACTCGTCTTAAGAGTACCTTTATTTGAAGATAAACTTGGTTCAGTCTAGAGAGCTGCCTTTATTTATGCAGAACAAGGAGTATGTTTGGACAATAAAGATGAGTGATGGGCTAAAAGGTAGTCCTCATCTTTTAGCAAATGTAGAAAATAAAATATCGCACACATCCAGCGGGATATAACCTTAACCAACGTCAGAGTTACCATGTCCTTGCTTCTTCCCTTGACGCCAGCTGGTTTCTTCTGTTCTTTATGCGCATGGATGGGTGAAGAGTTTCGGTTCAACTACCAGCGCCTATATGTTTAAGTCCCGGAGTCATAAATGTTGAGGAGGGCACATTCGCTATGCAAATGTACAACCGCATATTGTTCCAAAACACGCGAGTGCTTCCCCGGTCTCCTTTTTTTTTCTCCGTCTTTCTTCCCCCATCCCATTTTGCTTCTACCATGGCGGTCACGACACTAACGCGCAAAAAGCGACTAAACTAGAGTCAGCAACGTTGTGGCTCGCATAGAAGCCCACCTCGAAGCGTTTCAGGTGGTTCACACCGTAAATCATTCCAATTTACCCTTCCTAAGCCAGCTAAGACTTTCACAGCTTTGCCTTCATTAGTTGCGGGAGCAAAGCTAGCATTGTCTCGCGGTCTGAGAGGAGAAAACCGAGCAAAAATGCAAGAGGAAAGAACGTTGAAGAAAAGCGCGTTAAGAAGCACAGTTCAGATGGAGACCAGGAGGTTGAGAAAACGTGCAGAGGGTCGCTAAAGGCTTCACCGTAAAGATGAAATGATAAGCTCACGAAAACAGCTTTCACTCTCCCTCTCTCCCTCCTTTTATTCGAGGACTGGACTCTCCAGGGGAATCTTGCGCGACACAATCCCCCAAGGTTCAAATTGCGGAACGCTAAAAAGAGATAGCTTGGTCCATGCCTGCGGTTATATGTCGAAACGCGAGAAGGTCACTGGCCGCCCATCGATGGAGCAACCAAAGGCGTCCCTTCTGGGACACATCGATCTCGTGAGGGCGAGATTTGATACGTCCGCATTTTTGCGCGAGCAAGGCCTCCTCATTTTACTCTTCCTGAGCGAGCATGCTAGCGCCGCATTTTGAGATTGCAGTGGTTCAATCTGGGTTTCAAACCGTGTTTATGCTGAGCGTCTTGTTTCAAGGGGTCTTTAAAATTCGATAAGCTTCTTTTCTTTTCATTTTCTCGCAGTTTATTCGCACAGGTTTCAGTAATGAGGGCGCGTGCTTTATAAACATTTTTACTGCCCCTGAAACGTATGCGGCAAAGTAAATCAAGCGTGACAAGCTTGAGCTTGAAAGCCCGAACTTGCTTTTCTTTACGTTCTTCGAAAGCAGAGTGTAAGGAACAAGAGAAACTAAAAGAGAGGATGGGATCAAAGAAAAAAAAATGGAAAGGCGACACGGGTCTGTTGAAAGCAGGATGACAGACACACACGACTTACACGAATGTAAATTGCGCTTACTTCACGCAATTCTCTGTTTTTTTAATACGTCTCGGGGTCATATGATCTCAAAAGCTTTGTCACGTGTCTACATCGAATGAGTCTGAGGGAACTGCACTGTAAACTTTCCGTTGAATATTGCATGGAGGATGGCGTATCTCAGTGCGTAACTTTGGATGATCACTTTTTCAAGGCAGGCACACCTCACGTTGTGTGTCTACGGCACATGATAACTTTCGACTGCACTTCGCGCAGCAATTGCGCATTGGAAAATGATTATGCAATTATTGCACTCATTCATTCATATGGATTTCTTTCTTTCTTTTTCTGAGCTACTTTTCCATGAAATAACAGGATGTCTATAATAGCCCATGAACGTGGGCAAGTGAAACTCACATTGACTGCAATCGTCTCCTCTCGATTCCACCGCGTAAAATTGCGCCGTCCGCCTCTCTGTCGCATGGCCATTAGCGGATTCTGCTTGCTCACAGAATCAAGTTATGTATGCAATGCGGTTCTAGCCGAATCAATACCCATTAAAATTTTACAGCAACCTCCAAAAGTGGTGGCTGTGATCCTCATAATCACGAAGGCTATATGTACCGTCCCTGCCAAGTGTAACCTGGCTGCCTCTCTCGCTTCTCATTCCCACCATGAATTCCGCAAGGCTTCCCAGAAGCTGAAAACTAAACTTTGAGGGGGAGGGGGGTATTTCCAGCTTCAGGGGTGGAATGAATTCTCCGCTGTGCAGATCCTGCATACTCGTTACATCTTGCGAAGAAGTTGATTCTGCGAAAGCTGCTCTTGAAAGTGAGGTATCCATCCATGTGCGCACGCAATTGGATAGAGCTGCCTCGTTAGGCCGTCCGCAGCACCTTACTTTGTTTCGCAAGACAGTGCATTCTCGCCTGGCTGGAACTCTTTTTCCCAAAACTATCTAAAGAGAGGAAGCAGTAACCGAGGCGCTGCTCGGCCACCCAGAGCACTGGGCCCATCGACGTGCGTTGCTTTGTTCGACGACGTCGACCCGAACATTGCCGTTTAATGCCGGCTCTGTTGCCGTCGACGCCTTGTCCGGAGTTATCGCCACCGGGCGCTTTAATTCAGCAGCCCATTGTGCGAAGAGGCGCCTGGAACAATTAAGGCGATAAACAAGGGGCCGCACTGAAAAGGGGCCTGATGGCGCAGTTCTCCCGTATCCACACAGCATCGCTGAAGGGGCGGGGCGTTGGTGTTTGTTTCGGGTGTTTTATTTTTCAAACAAGCCTGTCTTTGAAAACTACGCTGGCATCTGTTGCTCTGGTGATAGCTGCCTCTCCATTCACCAGCTGATCGACCAGTTTAGCCTGAGTGAACAGAAAGGGCCCGGCGCCAGTCACTACATATCTGAAAGAAGAACAAAAAATATTCACAGGCGAATAATGATATTCATTCTTCAAATACACGGGAGCGTTAATTTTATGCAGCATGCTAAATGATTATTTCATCGCCTTCGTAAAGAAACGACAGAGACAATAATGCTGGCCACCGAGTCATTTACTGTGCGGTGGAAATATACTTCAAAGCTATTTAGACCACACTGAATGTCCTATACTTATCAGCTGTCCTTTCACGTTAAGGTTTCGAGCTCAGTGGCACCATCACACTGCTGTGCCCAAAGAAGTGGACACTCGCCGGGCACCTCTCAAAAGTACTGGCGTCGCAACGTCACAGAACTCGCCGACCAATCACACATCCGACGAGTTTCATGAGCGAAAGAGGAATGAGCGTTGGCGCGCGCCACCGCACTCGCGCGGCCATGTCACCGGTCCGCTACCACCTGCCACGGCATCATGATAGAAATAATAATAATATTATTAATAAACATATTATTAATAATTGGTTCACAGAACATGAAAGGCGCAGTATCTGTCACACTTGTTCTGTGGACACTTGAACCGTGCCCTAAGGGAAGGGAGGAAGGTGGGAGTGAGAGAGAGAGAGAGAGAGAGAGAGAGAGAGAGAGAGAGAGAGAGAGAGAGAGAGAGAGAGAGAGAGAGAGAGAGAGAGAGAGAGAGAGAGAGAGAGAGAGAGAGAGAGAGAGAGAGAGAGAGAGAGGGTGCCCTAGTGGACTGCTCCCGAGTAATTTCGACCACCTGAGAATCTTTACCATGCATTGACATCATATGCACACGGACACCTCTTTGTTTCGACTTCATAACGCAGCCGCCGGCTGTCAGGATCGAACCCGGGTACTCCTACGCAGTAGTCTTACCACTTCACCACCTTAGCGGGGCTTTCTGCCATGGAAGACTTCTAGCTTTTCGACACGCGTAGGCTAGGAGTGCAAGGGTCCGGGTTTTCTTCACCCGCCGCCTTCAGGAAGTATGCTCTTGATTCTTGCAGCCTGCGATGCTTCGAGCAGAGAGCACAGGTTTCCGCATTTGTCACCTCACCTTCTAACTATACCATTCACCAGAGACAAGCTACCGATATTTGAAGGCAGTGAGGCTTCGGACTGTCGACGCCGCCGACGCCACTGGACAATTTTTGTCGGCATTAGGGTACTAACCATTTCAAGTAAAACAAAGAAAATTGATACGTGGAAAGCATAATCATTTTGACAATCTGATTTCATTCAGCCTATGGCACAATGTTCTTCGACGGGTTTTATGAACTCTAAAGTCGCGTGTTAACGCCTAGCCCTGCCATCAAAATCGGGCTGTGAAAAAATGATGGCACCACGCTGGAGTCGCATGAATTTAAATTGTAAGCTGCTAAACACAAAGACTGTAAGCATGGGAATGCTTTGCATACTCGCGTCAAAAACCCGGGTGGCGGAGAGGTTACGTATTACGCTACAGATGATTTAGACAAGTAGGTTTTTATTGTAATAATGCGAAAATGTGACATCGGCGTTTATTTATTCAGTTGCATATGCCATCAGAATTGCAGCATTTTGAGGGCAACTTGTTAAAGAATAAAATAATCAAACAGATGGTGAGCATAACAGTTCGATAATCTTAGCGAGCTCAGTTTTCTAGCATATAAAAGAAAAGAAGTTAATTGCACTGCCTATGCTTACAGTCGATGCAGTAAGGTGATTACAGTGGAATATTGTGTTCGGAACACATGACATTGAGAACGGGGTTGTGTGGCATGTCCGAACATCTACTGTGTCGGTGGTCGCGGCAAGGTGATACGTAAGCTGATGAGAAGTAAATTCCCCTACTTCACTGCAAACCTCTGTGAACGGAGAGCCTTTGTAAATTGGCTCTTGACAACTTAATAGCTAGAATTATGTGCGCCACAACACAGGCACAACACAGGCGCAACACACCCAACACAGCACAGACTGTGTTGCAGTCTTTGCCTCCTTATGTGAGCAAATTGTTTTTTCGACGCATACTCACACGCGCACACACGCCCACACAGCACAACACAACACAACACTTCTTCTTCGAACTTGCAGGCAACCACCTGTAAAGAAAACAAAAATGGCAGTGGGTTAGCTCTGCTATACCTGGATATACGTAGCGTAAAGCATGCGCAGTAGCGCGCGGCACAACTGTCGTAAGCACGGCTCCGGCTAAAGAGAGGAGTGCACGCCGGCGACCTCGAAGAGCGCGCACCGGCTGTTGCGAGGAGGCGACGCACCTTAGACTCAAACGCACCTGCGCCTCTCATGACGTTACGCGGCTCTTGCGCATGCATATCCAGGCATAACGGGTGGCGCACACTCACGCTAAACGCGGCTTTGACCAGCGTAGTGTAGCTTTACGCTACAAAAACTAGGCCAAGCATGGTCACTACGAGTATCGTTCAGTTATGAGTTCAGTCGTTCAGTCGTGTCCTACTCTTCGTGACACTATAGACCATGTCACGCCACATTGTCCGGTCTCTCATTATCTTCCTAACATCACATAACTTCATCTGCAGCGCCTTGAGGATGCCATCTAACCATCGCGTTCACTGCCTACCCCTTCTCCGGGGACCCTCAACCTTTCCCAACATCAAATCTTTCTCCAGCGACTCCTCTCTTCTCATGAGATGACCAAAGTATCTGAGCTTTAACTTTAGAGTTTGACCCTCCAATGAGCAGTCAGGGTTTATGGTGGACAGTATCGACTGATTTGATCATCTGGCAGTCCAAGGAACTCTCAGGAGTCTTCGCCAGCACCACAATTCAAACGCGTCAATTCTTCGGCGGTCAGCCTTCATCACAGACCAACTCTCGCACCCATACATCACAACTGGAAATACCATAGCACGAGTTATAAGGATCTTGGTTGACAGACTAATGTCTCTGCTCTTTACTAGGCGGTCAAGGCTAATCATGCCTCTCTTTCCCAGAAGCAGGCGTCTCCTAATTTCATGGCTGCAGTCTCCTTCCGGGGTAATCTTGGAGCCCAAGAAGAGATAATCTGTCACAGCTTCCACTTCTTGTCCCTTGATGCTCCAGGACTTGATAGGGCAAGACGCCATGATCTTGTCTTTTTAATGTTCAGTTTAAGCCCAAACTTCTCACTCTCTTCTTGTACGCGCATCAGAAGTCTCTTGAGTTCCACTTCACTTTCTGCCATTAAAGTGGTATCACCCGCATATCTAAGGTTGTTGATACGTTTTCCAGCAATATTCACTCCAGCTGAAGACTCGTCCAGACCGGCCTTCCTCATGATGCACTCTGCATATAAGTTAAATAGGCAGGGCGACAGTATGCAGCCTTGCCTCACTCCTTTCTCAATCGGAAACCAATCAGTAAGACCATGCCCAGTCTTGACTGTGGCCTCTTGCCCTTCAAACAAGTTCCTTAGGAGACAGATGAGGTGAATTGGAACTCCCATCTCTTGGAGAGCTTGCCACAATCTGCTGTGATCTACGCAGTCAAACGTTTTCGCATAATCAATAAAGCAGAAGTAGATGGGTTTCTGGAACTGTTTTGCTTTTTCCATGATCCAATGAAGGTTGGCAATTTGTTCTCTAGTTTCTCTGCCCTTGCGAAACCCAGCTTGCACGTCCGGAAGCTCCCGATCCACATACTTCTGCAGCTATACCTTGGAGGATTTTCAACATCACCTTGCTAGCATGCGAAATAAGCGCGATCGTGCGTTAGTTGGAACAATCTTTCGCACTGCCTTTCTTTGGAATGGGGATGTAAACTGATCTCCTCCAATCCTGTGGCCACTGCAGGGTTGTCCAAATATTCTGACATAATGCATGCAGAACGTTAACAGCGTCGTGGTTGAGGTTTTGGAGCAACTCAGCTGGAATACCATCAATTCCGCTAGCTTTGTTCTTAGCAAGGCTGGCTAAGGCCCATTCAATTTCACTCTTCAGGATGCCCGGCTCGAGATCAGTAATCACAACCGTCTTATGTTGGGTTTGCACATCCGAGTCCTTCTTGTACAGTTCTTCTGTGTATTCCTGCCACCTCTTCTTTATCTCTGAGGCTTCAGTGAGGTCCTTGCCTCGTTTGTCCTTTATCACGCCCAGCTTAGCACAGAAGCTTCCTTTGATATCTTTGATTGTCTTATAAAGAGCTCTTGTGTTCCTTAATTCGCTGTTGTCCTCAACTGCTTGGCACTGTATGTTCAGGAAGGCATTCTTATCTCTCCTTGCTATTTTCTGAAAATCCGCATTGAGAACCTTGTATCTTTCTCTTTCCCCCATAACTTTTGCCATCCTTCATTCTTCAGCTATTTGCAAAGCCTCTTCAAATAACCAGTTTGCTTTCTTGCATTTCCTTTGTTTTGGAACTACCTTAGTAGCAACTTCTTGTATTATATCACGAACTTCAGTCCACATCTCTTCAGGCTCTCTGTCTTCTAGATCTAATTCTTGAAATTGATTCCTCACTTCCACAGCATATTCTGAAGGAATTTGATCCAGATCATACCTGAAAGGCCTTCTAGTTTTCTGCATTTTCCTCAATCGAAGCTTAATTTTGGCAACAAGAAGCTGATGATCGGTGCCACAATCGGCTCAGGCCTTGTTTTTACTGCTTGTATAGCGCTTCTCCATCTCTGCCGGCAAAGAATATAATCTATCTGATTCCTGTACAGACCGTCCGGTGAAGTCCATGTGTACAGGCGCCTCTTGGGCTGTTGAAAATGAGTATTCGCTATGGTCAGGTTGTTTTCTTGACAGAACTCTACTAGCCTCTGCCCAGCTTCATTTGGCTCATCAAGACCGAACTTGCCTGTAATTTCGGATATTTCTTCACTCCTGACCTTAGCATTCCAGTCTATGAGAAAAACGACGTCTGATGATAGAGTGCGGTCTAAAAGGCATTGCAGGTCCGCATAAAATCTCTCAACTTCAGCTTCTTCAGCAGTAGTGGTTGGTGCATAGACTTGGATAACTGTTATGTTGAAAGGGTGACCTTGGATCCGAAGTGAAATCATTCGGTCATTTTTGGGGTTGTACCCTAGCACTGTTTTGCCCATTCTCCTGTTTATTATGACAGCGACCCATTCCTTCTCTTGAATTCGTGCCCACTATAAAAGACATAATGGTCACCGGAGTTAAATTTTCCCATTCCGGTCCACTTGAGCTCGCTGATACCCAAGATATCAATGTTCAATCTGGCCATTTCTCGCTTGACGACATCCAGTTTACCTTGCATCATATATCTTACATTCCATGTTGCTACATGATATATCTCCTTGCAACATCGGACTTTCCGGTCGCTTCCCGACACATCCACAACTGAGCGTCCTTTTGGCTTTAGCCCAGCCGCTTCATTCGTCCTGTAGCTACTAGGAATCGCCCTTTGTTCATCCCCAGTAGCATGTGGGGCGCCTTCCAAGCTGGGGGGGATCTTCTTCCGGCGCCGTATCCTTAATGCTATTGTGACTGGCCATAGGGTTTTCTTGGCAGGAAATACTGGAGTGGGTTGCCATTACCTTTTTCAGGGGAACAAATTTTTCAGAACTCTCTGCCCTGACCTGTCTATCATGGGTGGCCCTACACAGCAGAGCTCACGGCTTCATCGAGTTTCGCAAGCCCCTCCGCCACGCCAAGGCAGTGATCCATGAAGGGGAAGAGTATCGTTACTTACCATATATATTTTTCCCCACTTTTAGCAGCCCTGGCAGCCATTTCGCCGGTTTTTATGAACGGTGTGTTCATACTGGTCAACTTTGGCATGATGAAATCATAGCATTAGAGTCTTAAGCATTGGAAGCTGTAGAAAAGAAGGCTTTGCTTCAGCTTTGCTTTGCTTTAACTGCACCAGAGCCAGATAATTTATATATTCGTATTTGCTGACAGAAGCTTGCTACATACAAAACTATTTAAATGCGGCAATATGCTCGCATCGGTGACCATTATTAGGACAGAGCAACATGATCTCCTTATTTCTTCTGTTTGGGATTATCACTGTATGCGCACTCCATTCGCCACAACGCTTGCCGATGCTAGCGGATTTTCTTCAGAAAGTATGACCGTTTTTTTGCTCGTTCTTCATCCGGATATCACGATGGAGAGGGGAACACGAAAGGCAGCTCCTTGCCAATTAGGGTCAGTTCATGTTCCGCATGAAACTTTAAACTTTATTTTTGCGCTGTTTCATTCGTTCTCTTTTCGTTATGCTTATCGCTTTAACTACGGAAATAATTCACTCATTTAGGCTCGTCCTTGGGCATCTCAGAAACTTCTAATCTAGGTTTATCTGCTCACCTTTTCTGATCGACCCTCTTTGGCTGGAGCTACGCTTTGCGATATAGGGCGCTCGCGCTGGCCGAGCGCTGGGAGTAGCAGTTGCTTTGGAGCTGTTGCAAGAGGCGCCAGCTCGACTGCAGAGACACGGAGTCCATTGTTTTTCTGTTTTAGCGGTCGGCGCGGCCGATCGCCGGCAGTTGTCATTCGTCTCTGATTGTTGCTCCCTTGGGGAAGCAAATCCGTGTTGACTCTTGTACCATCTCTTGTACATTGTCTATATAAAGTTCTCCAGTTCATTAAGAAGCTGCTCCACCAAGTGTCATTTCTCTCTGACAGATCCACTGCCGGAAAACCCGCCCGCCTTATGTTTACTGTTCCTTTGAATGGATACTGAGCGATACCGGTGGGGTGCAACGAATGCAGTCCCACAAGGTGTGGCCGTGGTTGGCTGCGGCCGGGCAGAAAGTGCAAGCTAAGGAGAAAAAGATAGCTGGATTGGGGAGGGGCGGAAGGTAGAAGAGAGAATGTCGTGAGTCTGAAGCTGATGCCATAGAATGTCGTGATATAGAGAGGTCTTGCGGTGCAAGTGCACTCTGCGTAAGACTCCACTCGCCTCGTTGTCGTGGTTGTTGTGGCAAAAACTATTATTTCAATTTTCTTTTTTTCTTCGTGTATTTGGGGCTCTCTTTGGGCACAGTAGTCTCTTGGGTGAACGTGATTGCCACGACAAATACATTTTATTCAATTTTCATCTTACGCATATATATCTTTCAAATCCCTTCTCTCGACATGTATCATTGCGGCGTTGTTGCGGCATCCATTTTCTGGCTATGTGGGCGGGCGGGCAGACGGACAACCGAAACTGAAAATGTAGCGGTTCAAAGTATTCCTGCAATAAAAATTCAGGGTACATTTCTTTGTAAGTAACGCGAGGTTCGGAGACATTGACGTATAGTTGCAATCCATGACGCAGTGAAAAAGAAACTCAGAGCGACATGCATGCGTGCACAGTACAGGCCATTTTTTTTTTTTTCATTTTTCGGGTATTCTTTCTCTTCTGGTATCACTTTGCTCCCATTTATGGGGAATAATGTCAGAGAACTCATGATCAAGAAGGCATCATCAAACGATATTTACTAAAACTAGAAAACGCACACAACTATCCAGATTTGGCTCGGCATCTCCATAGAGCAATTTTAAGGCGATATCCTTTAATGGCGTACGCTCGCGAATCGTGTCCGTCTGTCCGTAACGTTTTTGTTACGTGTGAGGCGATAGCTGGCAGCTGACATAGCCGACCAATAACTGGATGTATGACTTCCTGACAATTAGTTTGGCAGGAGCTGCCAACTCGGGGCTCTGATTTCATATAAGAGGGTGATATTAGATTCAGCCAGCCGATACTCTTGCATTCACGTTATCCATAGGCAACGCAGGCACGTTCATGCGGCTCGGTTAAAGCAAGGCTTTATATGTTGGCTGGTAGCTAACGCTATCGCGTCATCGCGAAGGTGGTAGTGAAAACAGAGAGACAGAGGCGCAGTATTGGAAGGCTTCGGACCACCGCGCGATAAACTGTCGCCTCATCGCAGTTCAGCGATGCAAAGTGCCCCAAGAATTTTTTTTAAAGTATACCTTCATTTCAACCGAAAACATTCATGATGTAAAAAGTTTTCATCATGAATATTTTCCCACTCCCACCTTCCTCCCTTCCCTAACGGCGCGGTTGAGGTGTCCACAGAAAACAAGTCAGACAGTTACCGCGCCTTTCCCTTCCAATAAATCAATCAATTTTTTAAATCACTCAAGAGAAAATAATAAAGTAAGCAAGTCAGGACGACTTGCGTTACACTGGCGCGTCCAACGCAATCAGGCGCAGCCGAATGCTAGTTGACGACGAAGGGTACTGGGGCGGCGGCGAACGGTCGATGAGGTGTCACCCTAACCGGTTTTGAGTGGTTGCCAGGAGCACACTTTAAGAATTACTTGTAACTTATAGGGCTCGCTAACGCTTAAATTTGACTCTCTTACTCAAAAATACCACCCCTGTGGATTTGTTGCATTGTAATATTGTCACGTGCTTCGAGGCGTCAGGGAAAGGAAGAAGATGCTGGAGAAGAAGAAGAAACAGAAGCTCGTGTGAGCTGGTGTGCCGTGAGGACTCGCAGTCTCTAGACTAAGAATAAACACCCCAGTTACGTACTGAGTATGTAACAATATTAAAACAATAAATTGGCATCTATTTAAAATGGGTCATTCAGTAGGTAGTGGATCTGCGTACCACAGACAACCTTGTGCGTAAATATCGATTAAAATCAGAATCTTTGTCGATGTACTTCAATTCAACGAAAGCTTCGGGCAACTTCTATTCCGAGAGGGCAACGGGAGCCTCAAGCAGTTCAGGAATTCTCGTTCAACGGAGACACCATCCTGAATAAAACGTGCTTGTCTCGACGATATTTCCCTTTTGCTGGTAATGTACAATATCGGCTCCTGCAGGATAAGGATGTAGCATATTTTGCGCAGTTAGCGCTGCTGAAGCTAGCAAACATCCGCTGAAGACATGCAGGTAGACAAATATTTTAAAGGTTTAACGTCGCTAAGCCTCGTATAATAAAGCACTAGTCTGGCGTAGTTTATTTTGGTAGATATAAATGACGTTGTGGCTGTCTTTCTTTCATCGCCTGTTAACGTTACGCTTGTGAAGAGGATTGGGATGCATGTTGCCCACGTTGACAGAAGTGACATGGATATTTTTTTATTTTATTTTTATTGGAGAAGTTTGCCAAAAGGCATAAGTTGAGAAAGGGGGAATGGGAAGCAGGATATAGAAAGTTAAAAGAAGGAGTGAAGTCCAGTTGCACTTAGGCATTCGCAGAGGTTGGCGGTGTAGTGGTTGTCCATTGTCCACTTCTCCTAATCACAATCGCGGTTCCACCGCAGGCCCACCTTCTTGAGTAGCCGTTGTCTAACTTGAGCCGTTGCTGGACACGTCCACAACAAGTGACGCACATCACACATCTCAGGTGCAGTGTCAAAGTGAGGGCACCTGTCAGCCACTGGCAGATCTTTATCACGTTAACGATGTCGTACAGATGTGGTCAGAGCTGCCCCTGTCCGAATCCGGCACACTGATATCTCCTCCTGCCGAGTAAGATTACGGGGACAGGGTGCTAACACGGAGGAATGAGAGCGCGAGTTCGCTGCCGCAAAACTTGAGAATCGGAAAAGTGGGACAGGAACGGATCTGAGGGAAGAGGGGAAGTGACATGGATATAAAACCCCTCTTTAACCAAGCCGTAAGAAAGTACCTGGGCGGCAATGGAACTAACTCGAATTTCAGGAATCCTGGAAGCGAAGCCCGAAGCTGCCAACGCAGTCTAAATTAACGACACACCGATTCAGTGAGCTGGTTGGAGCTCGTGAAGCAATGCTTTCGCACTTGAATGATGGACTAAAGAAAAGGACCAAAGTTTTAAATACTAGCTGACCTGTACTCCACCACCACAATTTCCTCTTGAAATGAACCACGCTTCAAAATAAGGAGGCTACGTCTCAGTTCACAGTTCACTGTAATTTTTACTGTACACTGATCATTGCCTTGCTTCGTTTAGTTTTCACCGCAATCTTCCTTTCATTTTAAATGATTGTTTCTGTCTTTGAACGTGTTCCAAATATTGTCTGACTTTATGTATGCGCTTTGTTCCCTGCCTGTAACGATCCCGCCCAGGATTGACAGTATTCCTAAATAAATAAATAAATAATTTGTGGAAGCCGTGGTCGCATCCTGTTAACTATTTGAAAAATCACTGCAAATCTTCATAACCATAAACATCTCCCCCCCTCAGCCCCCCCCCCCCCCCCCCCCAAAAGAAACATCGCATTCGGAAAGTCATATATATATGAAAAAATTAGGAGGATGCCTAAGCTTCACCCTGAGAGTAGATGCGTAGAGCCTTAAACACTGCCATTTCATTCCGCAGCATGCGCAGATTCTGGCGAAAGGCAAGAAGTGTTAGTTGTTTTAGGTTTGTTGAAGAGAGAAGGTGGTGTATCTGTCTCACTTCTCCACGGACACCTTCATGCAATTGGAGATACATATGTCCTCAGTTCTAATCCATATCGCAAATTAGCATTCACTTGACTAGCCGGTGGACGCTAATTAGGAAGTGAAAAATGGAAAGAAACCGTCTTGAACACTGTAAATAATAAAAAAATACGGTTGCGTCCCAGTATTGGCACAAAATGACGTGCGCAGGTTTCCGACACGTGCTTTTTTTTTTTTTTTTTTCTTTTCAATTCTCCGTTACGGCGACGCCTTTTCTACCTAGCGAGCTGCATAAGCTGTCGCTTAAAATGTTTTCCTATCCACGAAAAGTGGTCGAAGCGAAGATAGATCTGCTAGAAACCTCCATTTCGCTTTCAAAAAATAGAGAGCTTGCCCTCCTAAAACATATTTCTTTACAGCACCTTTTTTTAATTACTGTTTCAGTTCATTTATTATATAAGTTTTAGAGATCAATTGATATCTGAATCATGAAAAATTTTTCTGGCGCAAATTAAATTATTTCTCTACTTATTTACGTTATGAGTTTTAATTACCATATTACCATCTGCTGCATGGACAGGAGATCTCATCATGTGTTTGGCGCATGATAGCCTTAGATGCTTATGCGCCATAAAACACAACACACAACAACAACTTATTTACAATATACGAAGTAAAATTCAAATCGAAGCAAAGTATAGATAAACAAAAACTGCCGTAGCTCAACCGCTGTTACAAATTTGGCTTCAGCAATCGGTATAGTCAGGTTCCCGACACGCAAAATGAGGATTGCTGCAGATATTCATCTCCACCCTGCTCTGGGTCCCATCTTTTTTTACTGGAACAGCCACCTGGGTCTCAATCCTCACCGGTGGCTGTGCTTGACACAGCCGCCTGCCAGGGAAGTGGCGGCACTGGCGGATGTCCTAACCACTGCGCCACTGCACCGGTACTGGCATAAGGGTTAAAGATTGTTTATAAGTGTGACATGATTGGCGTTTATTGCGCCGCTGGAGATAATATCCCAGAGCTAGCTAGTTGACGGCGACTTATCTGTGTGGAAGAGGAGGAAGAAAACGCTTTTAATAATCTGCTGTGCGAGCTCCCTTTTGTGCTTCGTGGTTGTTCCTCTCTCCTCGACCGTTCCGTGCTTTTTGTGGCGCGCCTGCGTCTTCAACGCCAGTGAGGCCGTTTTGCGTGGAGTTTTGGCCAAGGTTTAGATTAAGGCTAAGGCGCCGTTCATGTAAATCTGAAGGCGCGTTTGTGAAGTCAAGTCTTTGACCTCTCCAGTCGGACGGTCGGCAGCTTGGTTTAACAGTTTTCCAGCCCAAATACTGCCACTTGCGTCCTTCCAAAAAAATGTGCATGATGTAATTCCCGCGGCGCTTATCCCTATCGGTGACGGTAAGATCAAAATGAAAACACCATAAATAATTGAAAAGGAGCCAAGATTCAAACGCCCCATTACTTGCAGGCCTCTGAAGCGCGGCCTTTCGGTCGAAGAGGTATTGTTTAAAAGACAGCGGACATTGCTCGTGTCGCGCCAGTCGAAAAAAAATAACTACAAAAAAATTTCTGTTCTTACGACAGAGTTTCTGTGCGGTTTTCGATAGAAAACTTGTTGTGACAACAGAACTTTCTATAGTAACGTCACAGCTTTCTGTAGTTACAACTGAAAAGTGCGACAGAACTACAGACAACAGAAAGCTACTAAAGAAAAACTACAGAACTGCAGAAAAGTACTACAGAACTGCAGAATATTCTGTCTTATTTTTGACATGGTTCTGTAATTATTTTTTTCGACTGGGCGTAGACTTGCTTGAATGCAAAACATTCAGTTTAGTACAACTGGCATGTACAACTGGCATGATTGTGCTTGGTGTCGGCCCAGTATCTTCCCCACAAAAAGTATGAGAAGAATTTCAGTATGCGGAACTTGGAGTGCTTTCTGTTTATCGATGCAGCCGAGATGTGAACGGCTCGCGATTTCCCACTGAATCGGTAATTACAACCTTTGCGGATTCCTATTGTCCTGATTAATTGAACATTTGGCCTATTTTATATCCTGTGGACCCTCTGCATTCTCACCCTCTGCAATGCACAAACCTTTGGCGGTTTGAATATAGTTGCATAGCGTGCAAGCTTGCTACCCGCTGCCGTGTGTGTGCACAGAACCATTAACTTGACAACTACACCTCAGATCAGCCTCATCGATGTTTATGCAATAGCAACCATACAGTTGATTGTGCAGACTGCCAAAACGTCGTCAATCAGAAAGAAGCGCTGCTCATGAGCAGATGCATACGCGCTTTTGGACAGAAAAAAAGAGTCGTACGCCGGTCGTGTGCGCTGCTTTGTTAGACATTGAGTCCAGTTTGGTGACATCATTTGTATCTTCAGTGGAGAAAGCCCTCAATGCTGCAATTGAGCGTACTTGAGACGTTGGCTCAGACTGCAGCGGCACAATCAGTTGCATCATCAACATTGAATCAGACATCAACATCTGCATCTCTGCCAGCTTGCGCAAACAGTGTTACCCGTTCAACGGCCCCTCCTGATGATTATCAGGCGTAAGATTACATCAATGTTGCCAGTAATATCGCACATAGCACTGACATCTGCGCCACAGATGTTAAAGACGGGTGCCCGCCCCAGAAGCGCCGTGCTTGGTCACCGTAAAAATCTAGTCTACCTCAGGTAAAAGCAAACAAGGATGACTAAAAGTCCTCTCTCAGACTGACGTCCTCAAAGAGGCTACCATATTTAATTGATCAGTAATCATGACAGGTCTTGAAATTTTACAATGAAATTGCCGCTCCGTTGTGTCTTCCCTTCCTGATTTAAAATTACTTCTTAACAAGCACTATACCCTGATATTGTACTTCTCCAAGAAACGTGGCTATATCCCAATAAACCATTTTCTATGAGGAATTTCAGAATCTTCAGAATCGTCAGAAAGGCGGGTTGGCAAAAATGATATCAAAAATATATGTAATCGCGCATTTATATCTAATAAAATTATACATCAGACTGCGAGCTTTTGACGTCGGTATTTCTCTTCCGCATTGTGCCACAATAAAAATAGTTAATAACAACATCCGATCAGGCGTGCTCAGGATGGGCTGTTTGTATGGGTATTTGGCAGGCAGAAGTAGCGCTGTAACTACAGGGGATTATAAACTGATATTAGCCGAAAGGCTGGAGACGTGGAAAGCACTTCAGGCAACGCGAATGCGCCCTTTCTCGTTCCTTATGCAGGACGGATCCAGACTCGAGGCTGCAGGCAGCCATTTTCTGACATAACTCTGTATATGCAATATCTCCTCTGTCCTCACCGTTGCTAAGCATAAATGTCTTTCTTCACCTCCTCTTTTTGTCCCTTGCAGAGTAGCAGACCGCGCTACCAGCTTTGAGGAGTTGAAGGACATTTCACCCTCTCTCTTCCTGCCCCCAACAAGAGCGTTTTCTAAGCTGTTCTTTCCAGCTGCCAACGAAGGCGTGACTTCACGAGAGCCAAATCAAATGGAAAATAATTGGGAAAATTTCTGTTGTTTTTTTTTTTGTTGTTGTTTTTTTTTTTGCTTTTCTCAACGTCTACGACCCGAGTCAATTTCTCCACTCGGCTTCCGCAGCGTAATCGCATTTTGTTAGAGTCATATAGCGGATTTTTATTTATTTGGAAGTTCTGCCATGTAGCATAAGGTAGGACCACGACAAACCAGAGTATAGGTAATGGAGGATTGAGCATGCCATGCACACGTATACACGCACATCAAAATTTCTCTTACACCTGGAAATTTTTTCAGACGAGTCAGCACGATTTTCTAAAGGAATGTCACGCGACACACGCTTACCTCTATTCTTTAATGACGTCAGCTTTATCCTTAATCTAGACATACTGGTAGACGTATTGTTCTTGAAAAATCAAGAAAGCAATTGATAAAGTTTCCTACAAACGGCTTCTACACTGTAAAAATATTTGCTGAATAATAGAGAAATTTTCTGGCAGCTGTCCTGCCAGAAATTTTCTGCTCTGCTATGTTTCCTGTTTTTTTTTAATTTTTTTGTGTGATTTACCAATTTTTTCTGTTTACAACTGATCGAAAAGTTTTGTAAATTGACAAAAAGTTTCTGTTACACGGCGTTTTTCATTTTTATTTGTTTTTTTTTCTGGCGCAGTAAAAATAATGACGCAAATAATTTTGTTTTATTCTTTCATTTCACGTTTTCTGCCTGTTAAAACAATATAATTGCGTTAAGTGCCAATTTCCTCAATGAACACTATTTTAAGGCAAAAGCCTTGTCAACTACATCTCACAAATATCTCCGGCGCTGATAATACTCGATGGCACTCATAAGGTTGGCCTCGCAACAGCCGTTGTGTAGCCACCGAAAAGAGGCAAGTGGAAAAATGCGTAACAGATACCACTGTAACAGGGAGCCAACCAACAACGGACCTCAATGTGACGCCACTAGTTATCTTCTTTCGAATCGAAATTGTTACGCCGCCGATAATTGGACATCGTCTTCGGGGTTTTCATACCATTTCGCTTTCTATTCAAAATATACCTATTATTCAAGTAAAAATCAGTTTGCTGTAGAAAATAGAACAGATAGCAAAAATATATCGAATTGTTTGCTATCCAATCATGGTTTCGGCTGGAAAACAGAAAATTACAGTTTTTTTTCGTGAACGTATTTCGGTCAGTGAAATAGAACAGATATTCTCTGTACTGGTACATAAATTTTCTTTAAAAATGCCTGTAATTTCCCACACATTTTTTAGTGATCTATAAAGTTTCATGCCTAATCCTTGACCCACTCATTTGGACTTTCATACACAACTTGCTAGCTAATGAAAGCATTTTGTGTATAGTGTGAGGGCAGCCTCGAGGATAATGCGTCAAAGGAGGTCTAGACCCTACAGTCGCCTTCTAGCCGTGACCCCCAACCCGCGGTGCGAGAAGTCGGAACTGCGGCCGGTTTGGGCCAGAGGGGACAAACACAAGCTGCGGACTCGAACAAGCGTTATTCGGTTCGATTAAACATGCACGGCAAATTAACAGAACACAAATACAACCGCCGTAGCAAGCGAACGTCCCGCTCGCGTACGGGCGTGAAATAAGAACTCACCGAAAGGGAAATCACACCACACGCAAGGAGGTGTGAGGAGGGTTCTGCTCACTTGACTTGGCTTCGCGCTCACGGCCCGTTGCGGTAGGTGCGTACGGTGACCGGGCGACTCGGTGACGACAGCGGTCTCCCCGGCGGAGAATGAAACCACGGCCGCGCACGATCAACCGCCGAAGAACCTTGAGCGAGTCGCGAGATGCGCACTCCTCGACTAGGACTGAGGAGAGGAGGTGTCCCGGGTAGGCCGGTAGAAGAGAAGGAAACCCGCGTCAGCATCGCCGCGGAGACAAGGATGCAGGGGGGGTGGCCAGTGTGCCTTCTTCTCCACCAACCTCCCTAACAGCGCGCGTAACTCGCGTGGTAGTTACGTGCTGCTGTTATAAGGGGGGCAGGGGATTCGTGTGAATCCCCACATCGATCGTTGGCATTCCTCTTCCTTGAACGCTGTTACTTCAAGTGTGCCACAAGGTACAGTATACGTGGGCATTAGCTTTTCCTAATTTACATTAACAACCTTCCTAATTGTATAACTTCTACCTTGCGGCTATTTGCTGATGACTGCGTAATCTATAGAGCTATCATTAACAGCAACGATACTGAACTATTACAGAACAACTTAAATTACATTAATCCTGAATCCGCATCCAGCTCATGCCTCTAAACATAAATAAGAGGTCATTAATTACTATTGTGGAGATACACATTAAATCTGTGTCCCATTGTAATGGCCGCACGTAGTTATAAAACGAAGCTATACGCGAGCACTTTTACGGATGATAGTGAGAGGAAGGCACACAGGCCACCCATCACCACAGCCTCACATACTCCCGTAGCGTCGCCGCCGCGCCCTTTCCTCTTTCCATCTGGCATAGTCCCGGTAATCCTTTCCATAGCCTTGGAAGAGCACGCCTTTTGCGATTTTCTCTCGTATTTGAACCGGTGGACAACCACGCGGTTGAAACCTACATATGAGGAGATAGCCGCCGTCACCTGAATTGCCGCCCGGCCATCGTACGCATTTACAGCTGCTGGCCGTGAGCGTGAAGTCACGCGAGGTGAGCAGTACGTGAATTTCTCCTTTCGGCTGCGCTTCCCCATTTTCGGCCCTTTTTGTGGCGAAAGCTACAATGCGCTAGGTTTTCCCGTCGGCGTTGCACCGTGTGCTGTATGGCGTATGCTCTGCGGCGCGTCGCACCTTTGCCTAGCAAATGTCACGTGGTATAGACTTAGAGTGTCCGAAGAATAAAACGAAGGAGAACAAGATGAAAAAGAGGAAGGAGGAGAAGAAAAAGAAAAACAAAACGAAGAAGAAGAAAAGGAGGAGAAAATAAAAAAGGAAACGAAGAAGAAGACAGATAACTTGGATAGTTGGTAGAGGCGAACGACGCATCAAGTTGCTAGGACAGAAGGTTCATTCGAACGTTGTGACTGTGGTGTGCCCCGGAGTTCGACGTAGAAATGACGTCGCACCACTAGATGTCTTCTACAGCCGAATGAAAATGGTCAACGACGAGAGGCAAGGGGCTCTCATAAGTGAAGTGATTCCCCTATGGCATAAATAAAGGTGGAACCATAGAGTGAAGTACTATGCGCAGAAGCCATCTCTTTACTTTGAAGCCGAACCTAAGCGTAGCCATGCAGATTGCTTTAGCATAACTTCAGGTTTCAGCACAAGCTAAACCACAGCTAATCTTTTTTTCGCTCACGTATTCAACGAGACGTTCGCTTGCTACGGCGGTTGTAATTAAGCGATGCTTTTGCCGTTGTATAAATACTCGGTCAAATTAGAGCCTGCATCGAGTACGCGACTCACGTTTGTTCCCTCCGGCCCGAACCCACCGTGGTGGCGACTTATTCGCACCGCGGATTGGGTCACAGCTTTGATTGTTAGGGATGGTACAGTGGGGCTAGAAGTCGACTTCAGTGTCTAGCTCTTTGGAGCGTATATACAGGAATAACCCCCATACATTCCACCGCAGACAGTCATTTCCTTAAACAAGATTCAATGCAGGGGGGGAAGGGAGGGGGCAATGCCACACCGCTGTCCACCTTCAGGCGCCACCAAGTGGCCAAACCAAGTCTTGGCACGTGGCCGACAAGCGTCGTCATCTTCTCTCTCTCTCTCTCTTTCTCTCTCTCTCTCTCTCGAACTTCGTTAGTGGTGTCTGTCGGACCTAGGTGGTTGATGCAAAACAGTCGATGAAGGAATTAACAAGATTTTTTACGCAGCGTTTCTGACTGGCCAAGAGGTGCGGACTCGCATCGGTCTTAATGGGTGTAGACATCGCATTAACGAAGCCCGACGTGTTCGATAAAGCTCAGTGGCCTGTACACTATCCAACAATGTAAACACGGGGGCCAGTTGGTTGATCATACTGGGGAATACTGCGCTACTTGATAGACAGAGACAAGTGAAAGACGACACACGAATGGAGCGCAAACTTACAACTGTTTATTTTTGTCGACAAAACACGTACATATTGTTACGGGGCGGCAAGCCGATGAAGACAGGAGACAGAACATGATCGATGGCGATGGTAGATGACGTTTTAATGAATGATGGCGGACATAGTGCGAGCGCGCCTGCCCATGCCATTGCCCGCTTTTCTTCTTAGGCCGTAACCCTACCCGGGGCCACCGAGCGATCGTCCCGATCGGTGGACGAAGAGGTTAAAGTTGATCAGATTTATGACATGACGGTGATCTTGTGCGGACCGGTGAAGAAAGAAGAGAAAGAAAGTAACGGCTTGCAGGCATGATCAATGAACCCTGGCCCAGGAAGCTTTCGTTGAACCGGTCACCAGGATTTGATGGCTGGGTCTTAGGCACGCATCAAACGGCACAGGCGGAGGCGATGTCTTCATCTGTAGTGTTTTATCGGGTCGGTGGGTTCGTCTGGTCGGCGTCTTGGGTCGGTCGGATCCTTCGGTCAGGTCTTTTATGCGCTGTGTCTTGTGATGTGTCCTTGCACGTGTTCGTGGCGTCTCGGGTCGGTGGGATCTTAAAGTTGAGCTACTTGTGTTTTTTCGTGTCTTTTGGTCAGGGCGGCGGACTGGGCGGGGGTGGAGAACGGCAATGTGGCGTCGGGTCCGGCAGGCTGGAGAACAGCCAAGTGATGCGCCGACCCAGGAAACCGCTGCCGATGGCGCAAGATGACACAGGACGCCGAAGCTCCTGGCCAGGATGACGAGTGATGATGATGTACCCCGCGCCTCCAACCAAATGTTACGGTGCGGCAAGCCGGTGAAGACAGGAGACAGAACATGATCGATGGCGATGGTAGATCACGTTTTAATGAATGATGGCGGACATAGTGCGAGCACGCCTGCCCATGCCATTGCCCGCTTCTTCTTCTTCGGCCGTAACAATATATACATATAGCATTCTCGTCAAATCACAAACACATCATTCACGCGTGTGATCACGCACGTTATCACTTCGACCACAACTCCGCATCTGCGCAGCTATCATATCTAGCTCCTCCCTTGTGAAAGTCACAGATGTTGTACTAACACACGTATCTTTTTCTGCTGACTCAAATAAGAAGGCTTCTATGATTTCTCTTTCAATTCTTTCCTTTTGTTTGCCTACAATTTCAGTCCTGTGGAATAACGGTTCGCAGCCGATTTCGCACCGCAAGCTATGTTGCGTAAGATTCCCAGGGTGGCTGATTTTCCCACAGTCATTTGATGTTCGAGGAGCCTCTTAATAACACATCTTCCCGTTTGTCCGATGTATTTTTTCCGCACGAAATCGGGATCTTGTAAATGATTTCTTCTTGACAACGTATGAACCTTTTTTGATGTGCAATTTCACATTCCTTCCTCTTGCCACGCTTGTCATGCTCATTTACTGCGTTGTCATGCTCATTTACTGTCATGCTCATTTACTCTACTAGATAATACTGATAATTTATGTTATTGCGTTTACGTCGCATTTTGAAACGTTAATCGTAATCAACCACAGCGTAAAACAGTTTCTTATTAGGACGAGAGCTTTTCTAGGCTATGTCGGCGGGGCCCTTGTACAGAACATGTACCCAACTGTTATGCCGTTCTCTTAAAAATTAGCAGCAAGATTATGATTGTGATTGATAATGTGAGGAGAAGAAATTATGTCAACAGGACGAGGAGTTAAATAATTGCAGCAAAATATGTAAAAATTAAATTAATTAGATGTCGAAATAACCACACGACTAATGTCGACTCTAAGGGATGTGACGTCATGCCAACCGGACGTGGATCTGTTTCTGACTTAATGAGCTAAATAAATGCGTGACAGTGATCAGATGTGACTAATGAATATCAGTTATTAAACAAAAAATTCCGAGAGCACTGCAGAATCTGCACTGGAGAAATATGTAAACCTGAGCGTTGCCGTGTTGTCTGCGAGATGTGAAGGCGAGATTCCGAGAGTGGCTATGGGGAAGGAGGGTTGGTGGCTGCCTCCTGTACCTACGGGGTTAGAAGAGGGGGGGGGGGGGGGGGGGGGCTCGCTTGTGACCGGTGATAGTACCTGTTGTACGCCGTCATTGCACCCGCCGCCATTTCAATGGCGGACGACGGCTGTAGCGAATCGCGTCTTCGATCTCTCCCACTTCATTTTCTTTCTTTCTTCTCTATTTTCTCCTCTGCCCGCATAAGGCAGCGGAGGTGGCTCAGCTACAGAGCTAGTAGCAGTCTTCTTTCTTCCTACATTCGCAATAACAACAACAACCGTCACAGATACTGCGACTTTACTTTCCTGTAAACCACTTATAAACCGCCGGTAAACTTTAATGCGTTCAACGGAACGCTGGTTGCATTCGACAATGTGCGCGCGATGTGCCGTGTGCAGCAGCAAGACTCAGGCTTTCGCCTTTCTCGACTGCAGGTTCTTCAGTGCCCTCGAAACTTATTTCGTTGAGGTCATTTTGGAGGAGGATTTGATCGTTGTGTGCTGATATGCTTCGATACAGAATGAAATCATCTTCGAATAGCCGAACTGATGATGATACGTTGAAAGGAAGGTCATTTATGAATACCAACAAAAGAAGACGGGCGAGTACGTAGCCTTGAGGAACGCCCGAAATGTTGGTTATTTATGACAGCGCATCGTAAACATTTAAAAAGAAACAGTAGATGCAGGATAAAACGAGTGGGTCAAGATAGACGCTCGAAAAGCTTAGCCATAGCGCAATGATGGGATACGCAGTCGAATATGTTTTTGAAAAGTCGAAATAAATGACGCCAGTTTGAAAGCCGGAGTCAAGATCAGAGTGAAGATCCATTTTAAATTCTAATAGCTGTGTTTCGCATGACAGGTCTCGGCGGAAACGGTGCCGCTTCAAAAATAAAAAAGAATCGGTGTCAAGGTGTGCTGCAATGATTGAGTACAGTATATGCTCTAGCAGTTTGAAAGAGATACACGTCAAATGGAGCGGTAATTCGAAGGGTCAGAACAGCT
This sequence comes from Amblyomma maculatum, assembly GCF_055883805.1. Classification (NCBI taxonomy): domain Eukaryota; kingdom Metazoa; phylum Arthropoda; class Arachnida; order Ixodida; family Ixodidae; genus Amblyomma; species Amblyomma maculatum. Next base: position 151,809,704 of record NC_139346.1, read on the forward strand.
GTCAGATTTGTGCGCAGGTATTAAGATCCTAATTTTCCAGTGACTTGGAAAGTTTTCGCGGGGGTTTGCAATACGTTAAGCAGCCATGGATGCCCTGCGAAGGTTAACAGAACTCTCTGAGTATAGGTAACTGTGGTAAGTTGCAAAAATGTTGCGCCGATGGGTCGGTGATTCGCTTCGCCACCGGACAACCCTAAGTTCACCTTGTGTGGCAGAAGCCCATTCCATAACCCCCTTCCCAAGCATTTCACCCCAGAAGAGCCGAGCACCAGGCCGGGGAAAATCTCGTACCCATTGGAAAATCGGTGGGTACCCGCCAGCACCAGGGATCGAACCTGGTACCGCCCGAATGCGAGGCGGATGCTCTACCATAAGCCCATTTCATCGCTTTTCTTCTTTACAGCATGGAAAAACTTCCGAGAAGTATGAACTAAAATCGGTCATACCTCAAATCACTGGGCTGTATAATGCAAGCCATCTAAAACCCAATACTTCCCCACCATAATAAATGTCAAAATTCGGGGAGGCACACACAAGCATCGAGATACGGTAGCCAAACAGGCGGCTCTTTCAGGGCAACACACACACCTTGCACCAAAGCACACTGCTCTCGGAATAAAGACTTCGTTGAGAGTGGTAGTTCAGCATTACGGTCCGTCATTCGGCTTTTACCTATACTAAATAGCCACATCACGATAAACAAATCATAAGGCACGTCACAGTTCTTCCAAACGAGCAAAAAACGAATAGTATATGATATGCTTGATATGTTTTTATTTAGTGACCGCTGCAGTATATGTCCCAGAATAACACAGCATCACGACAGAGAATAATGCAGTGATCAAGGGTTTCTGGCGTATCACACATGTGGCAGTTCACCAGCCATGGCACAAATATCTGCTTGGCTTGAAGTGATAGCGTTGATACTTGTATCTTGATGCTTTGTTTGGAGTTTAAAAAAGAACACGCTTTAAAACGCTAGTTTCAAGAAACACCCGAATAAGGTTGCCAATACAAAATAATCTGTAAAGAATATTCAGTAAGAACCTCGGTTGTCTGCCTTCTGGATAGAAGGCAGACAACCGAGGCAGATTTAAAGAAAACTGCGCAGAGAGGAAATTCAAGGTGTCTGCGACCTCCTTAAGGAAACCCTATGGCGTCTTTTTATGCGCCTGTCCAGTCGGTGCGAACAGAGAATACAAGTGAGAACTAAGACGCCTAATAAGCACATATACTAAAAACGAATGATTTGCTATTTACAAAAAAAAAAAAAAAAAACAACAACTAGCTAGTGCACGCACATGTGAACAAGACCTAATCCACCAAACTCTATTGGAAGAAACAGGTTATCACTACGCATAGGCTCCTAACACTCAGAGTACGTTACGAAAGTTGCGAATATTCTGTGTATTGCCTGCACCTTCTTTCTAGCAGAATGCAGAATTTACAGGACGTAGGCAAGCTTTGCAAACAAGAATGTTTTTCAAACACATAAAGTTCCCGACCCATCTACGCCTGAGTTTTTTTCCGAAAATCTACGCTTTCTGGATCCCAATATGATCAGCTGTTGCGGCTCTAATGCAGAGTAACTCCTAGGTAGAGTAGTATGTGCCACAATCCCAACTTATGCCTCCAAAAAGACTTGAACTTATACCCCACTGACTCAACGAAATCTTTTGAATTTGTCTAAATTAAGAGCCGCATCAGACACCGCGCAAAACTGTTGTTGTTGTTGTTGTTCTCCTCTAATGTGATGGCACATACTCACACAGGGGGATCGGCCAAGAATTGGGGTGCAGAGATTAGATTTTGAGATGTATAACTACATCGGAAAAATAAAAAAAAGAAATTCTAGGGAATAGAAAAGAAAATGTAAATATGATAAACCAAAATATATAAGAGTAAATACTAACGCACGCAGTAGGAGAATAGTAAGATTTATATGTACAGATTAAAACTTCAAAGCATATTAGCCAGGCAGACGTTTTGTTTCTATTAAGAAGTTTTGAATGGCGTTAAAAACATACCTGTGGCTGTACCCAAGCATGGTGGCACCGAACGATAATAAAATTTGGCTGCTCAAATTAAGACCCAGCTGTTGTAACGGCTTCTCTAAGTACCGTTTTCTCATCATTGTAAAACGGCGGCAAAATATCAAGAAATGATCTATTGTTTCCGGTTCCCCGCAGAATGCGTAGACAGGAGAAAGCGCCAAACCAGACCTGTGCATATAGAAATTTAGGGGCGGAATACGACAGCGTAGCCTGGTTAGAGAGACCTCAGTCTGCCTTGATTGACATGATTTCCTATTCCAGGAATACTTGAGGTGCAGGTAGTCATCCGAGGATAGAATAGATCCAGACTGCGTGCTTAATAAGGCAAGCCGCCGAAATCGTGCTGCTGTTATGTACGCTGTTGCCGGGAGGATGGGCAATACAGGGCCGTTCAGAGAATCTTTGGCTAGTCTGTCTGCAACCTCATTGGCTGTCACATTGCTGTGTCCTGGTACCCTCACTATATGTATGAGGCCCAAATGTGAGGGGAGCAATGAAAAAAAGGTGTTTAAAATTGGCGAGTCCGTATTCGAAGAAAGCGACAAGCACAAAGAATAAGAGTCTGTAATTACAGCCACTGTTGAGTATGTTGGGTCTAGTTTGCGCAGAGCAAGCACCACAGCCAGCACCTCCGCCTGGAAAATTGGAGTAAAATCCGGTAGACGGACTGAAAAATCCCAGTCTAAAAGCCGACAGTATATTCCAACGCCGGCTTTTTCATTAAATTGAGAAGCATCCGTTGCTATCGTTATGCTAACGGGAAGACTTTGTAAATGATCTTCTAATAATCCATTTAAAATGTGAGGTGATAAGTGTTTTGCATTATTTGGGAAAATGTCATCATAGACAATTTGAACCGACGATGCACTTACTTTTGTTGGAAGGATGTTAGAAAGGACTACGTGCAAAGGTTGTAACAGATTTTGCACTAGAATTAGCTGCGGGGTATGAAACCGAGGCCATCCGACTCCAAAAAAGGAGTCTGGCTCGCAACAAAAAATTGATATGGAGCGGTGGAATTGTGATTCATATATTTTCAGATACGTCTGGACAGTCAAGAATTGTAATCTAGTTAACAACGGTGGTATTCGGGCTTCATGGTATAATACATTATTAGCCACGAATTTGGGGAGCCCAAGACATAATCTAAGCGCTTCCCGCTCTAAAAGAACAAGCGGACGAATTTTGTAAGCAGGTGAACCAGAAAATAACACAGATCCAAATTCTATAATTGGGCGGACATACATAACATAAATCATTAAAAGTGCGTCTCGCCGCATCCCAGACCTTGGATTGCTTAACCTGCGCAACATACCCACAGCACGTTCCCCTTCGCTGCAACATGTTCAATGTGATCCCTCCATGCCAGATGGTCATCGTAAATCACTCCTAGATATTTCAAAGACTTAACTTGAGGAATCATTTCCTGCTTAAATGTTAGAGCAAGAGTTACCGGATCCTGAATTTGGAAAACAAGGATCGCGCTCTTTTTAACATTTAATTTAAATCTCAAGTCACCTAACCAATTTTGAAGGGAGCTTAGGTACGATTGCAGGCGCCTGTTGAGGGATTCAATGTCAGGTGCAGCCGTAAAGAATGCGATGTTATCCGCATAGACATACGTGCGAACCTCCTGATGAGTGGGAATTTAACTCATTAAAATGTTAAAGAGCACGGGCGAGAGAACTGCCCCTTGAGGGACACCTCTGGTTTGTTGATATTTGCCAGAATGCACTCCATTCAATGAACAGTAAAATTGTCTGTTTTGTAGGAATGTAGATATCCAATCAATTAAGTATTGTGGAAAATATAGCGATTCTAATCTGTGCAATAAAATTCGGGGCTCTACACTATCATAAGCCTTCTCTATATCTAGAGTCACCAATGCAGCATGCATTTTTTTGCGCCGCGCAAGAAGAATTCGACTCTCAAGGTCGGTATGTGCATTCCATATTGAAAATTTTGCTCTAAATCCGATTTGACAGGAACTAAGAATATTTTTTTGTTCGACAAACTCGGTAACCCGTTTGAGTACGACCCTTTCAATTAATTTTACCAAGTTTGATGTTAAAGATATTGGTCTGATATTTTCCAAAGTATAGCCACCACCATTGTGTTTCCGTAAAGGAATCACTTTGGCTAGTTTCCAGTAACCAGGTATCCAAGAATGAATAATTGAGTAATTTACCAATTCTAACGAGGAATTTGGAGACACTTCAAAGAGGATTTTTAACATTTTTGACGTTACTCCGTCAGGGCCAGGCGCAGCAGTTGGCAACGTCATTACAATCGAAGAAAGCTGAGAAAAAGTAATTTTAGGGACATCCTTAACCGTATACACTGGGCCTACAAACATAGGGTATTTGGGAAGTGTTGACAAAAAACGCTTTTCTAAACTTTTAGCGATGTTCTCTACTAATATAAGAGCTTCTTTAGGAGTCGAAACACATGAGGGTAAATTTTCTCAGACAGGAATCTTTTTCCGCGATTTTAAAAACCTGAAAAATGCACGTCGGTTATTAGATTGTGAAAGGTAATTGAAATACTCAGTATCATAATTATATTTCGCTTGTGCGACTGTGCGTTTAAATGCAGCTGCAAAAAATTTATAATCATGCCAATTTTTGGGGCACTGGTTGTGAAGGAGCTTCTTCCATGCAGCCTTTCTTCTTCTATAATCGCGCGAACAATCTGCATTCCATCATTTTGTTGATGTATTGCCTTTAGATGCACGTACTAAAAATTCACACTTCTTACGACAGGATGCAATAGCCTGGCATAATGTTTGCGATTTTAACTCTTCCGTAGCCTCAACCACTGACTCAAGAGACGAAATAAAAAATGAGTGAAACTGGTTATAATTTACGTATGATCTCAACTGAGATGTCGGCAGAGTTAAGCGGCAGTTAACCTCAAAAACAATAGGTATATGGTCGCTAGAGGTGCCACCATCAATTGTCGACCAATTTAGTATAGAAAAACTAGTGCTGGAAAAAGTTAAATCTATCACAGATTGACTGTGAGCACGTACAAAAGTTGGTAAGCCAGAATTCATGCAGTGAAGGTTATTGTCTGAAAGCCAATCCCACAGACGCTTGCCACAGGGATCCGTCTTGTAACCCCACGATACATGGTGCAAATTAAAATCTCCAGCCAAAATAACCGAATTTTGACAATTATCTAGTAGGTGGTCTAGAGATCTGGTGTCCTGAACACCATGAGGGAAATAAACATTCGCTAATGTAAACGGACTGAACCCTGGAATTTCAAAATCTAGAGCCAATAATTCAGAATCTAAACTAGAATATTGAAAAGAAATCTTAGCCCTATGACAAAATTTTGAAGAAACTAGAATTAGTAACCCACCACCTCTTGACTGGCGATCTTGTCAGAATGATCGATAATTTTGTAAGTGAAAATGTTTTTCAGTTGTAAGCCAAGTTTCTTGTAAAACGATTATTACTGGATTATGTTTTAAAGAAAGATAAACTAAATCTGTAGTAGCTGAAAGAAGAGATCTACAGTTCCACTGAAGAACTTTTAACTTTCCTGTGGTTATGTAATCCGGGCAGCAGCAACAGCCTGCCCCAAAATGTTTTCCTTTGGTTTAGAGCCTAGCTGTTGCTTTTTGGATTTTGCTTGTGGGCGAGGTGATGACGGGTTTGACAACGGTGATCCACTGCGTTTTAGAATTCGCGTGTCTGTCTCTCCCATATCTGCATCGTGAGCCTCGTCTGACTTGTTGGAATTTTGCATACGTGATGCGGAAAGAGACTCATTTTGCGAACAAGACATTGCAGCTAATGAGTGCTGCACTGACAGTGAATGTCCAGGTGCCGTAGGAGAAACCATAGCAGTTTGCACAGTCTGAGAATTTTGAGCTGCTAGAACATTGGATATGCATTCTTTGACTGTTGTCACAATCCTATCCACCATTTTGGTCATGGTTGCTTCCACAGCAGTTATTATGGTTTTAGACATCGTGGTATCTAATGGTGCTCCTGAACGGGCCGACACACCTGCATACCCATGAGCTCTGTCTTTAATTTCCTGAATTGCCTCACGCCTCGAGCAACGTTTGCGGTCAATAATCTCCATAATTTTCATTTCATGCGCTCTAGAGGGACATTCCAAAGAATTTGCTGAGTGAAGTCCGCCGCAAAGACAACATTTGACAATTTGATCAGAGCATAAGTGTGCTTTATGTGCTTCACCGCATTTGCAACACCGCAAAGTGGATTTGCAACCGCCTGCAGTATGGCCATAACGCCAGCAGTTGTTGCACTGCAGAGGCTTTGATGGTAGGTGATCTACTCTGAATATTAAAGGCCACGCTTTAATCTCCGATGGACAGACTGTGCCTGCAAATGTAGCAATAACCGATTCTGTCGGCACACGAACATTATTTACATCCCGGCTACAGCGATAGACCGCAACAACGCCTGCCGCGGAAAGAAGGTCAAGGGTTTCTTGTGGACTTAATGAGGAATCAACACCTCGGACTAGACCTCTTGTGCAGGCCAGGTGTGAAGGGATAAAACTGCTCACCTGATGAGAGGCAAAAGTGGAGCATTTTAGCAGGTCCTTTACGCATGATAGTTCTGGCGAACGGCAAAGAATCCCGCCGCGACCAAATTGGCGCACCTCGGCTATTCCTTCGTAGAAGGAAGTGATTTCCTGAAGGGCAGCTCGAACAGCTCCTGGGTTGTTCATTTTAATGGTGCCCCCATCCTTAGGTACGAGTGCCACAGGGATGTTGCGGACACCGGAGCTCTGAAAAGCTTCCAAGGGCAGATCATCGGTCAGGAGGGAAGCCGACCAAGGGGAGCGCCCTTGGCCGGGGGACTGCGTCGATATTACCTTAAATTGACAATGTCACCGCGTGCGTTAGTCAAAAGAGAACAAAAGAAGCACAGGGCAAAGACAAAACCGGGACCAGCAACCCAATACTTAGCCGATCGTCAAGGAGCAGAGGCGCTTTCTTGCGAACATAGTCGGGTATGCGAGTTTCAGGAAACGGCACTGTGGCCTCGATCGCTGTCTTCGTTTGAATGCAAGGCCTCGGCTATGCTCTTTGTCAGAACAAAAGAGGACGACATCATTTGCATAGGCCAAAATCTTAATTTTACATTGAGCCTGGGAGAAACTTCGAATAGCAGCACTGTTGACAATGCTGGGACACAGGACGGATATATATTACGCTGTTACTTAACCTTGGTGACGTAAAATTGCAACCCTCTATGAAGCAGAAAAAGAGGACAACTGGGACGACGAAGAAGTGCGGAGAACAGCACGAGAGCGCGAGGAGAGGAACCGAGGAAGAAGAAGAAGAGAAGACCCTGCCGATGGCGGATGACCAAGACAAGCTTCCCCAGTCTAAGTGAGCGTATTTTCATTTTTCACGAGCAAGCCGATTATTGCACTACTGTGCTAGAAGATCCTACATGTTGCATGCTACAAATCGTATGCTATATACACGGGGCGACATCGACAAACACGGTGGCCTGTCCGTAGGGAATCCGCGTCACACTTGGGATGTTCTGGGTTCTGTACCCCTGCTGCCCGGTTCCATCAGTTTTCCAACGGGTACAAAAGTTTCCAGACGTGGTGGTCATCTAAATTTCTAGAGCTATTCCTCAAAGAGGTTCTGATCTTGGTGGTAATATCAACTACCTCGTGTTAGCTTTTGGTAGCAGCTTAATTGGTGAACGTTCGGACCCTAAGTCAAGAACTAACCAACCGTTTGTAGACAGGGCAAAGTTTTTGTGTGTTGACAGGCGCCGCCATTTCTTTCGCAGTAATGTCCCGGTTATTAAGAAAGTGACCATGGAAGACGACGCTTCGAAAAGAACGAAGAAACGAAGGAAGAACCGGGATAAACGTTCATCCAAGTCCGAGAGCAGTGCTTCAACGACCTCACGGAGTTCTGCTCAATCAGCGTCATTGCCTTGCGAGTCTCCATCACCGGCTCCTGTTGATAAGCCCGTCCCCACTGAGGCCTTTTCACCAACAGGAAAGAAGCCGCCGGCACCTAGGATGAGCCTTGTTCGCAGTTTAGTGGCTAGACGCATGTGGCCCAGGTACAAGAAAACAAAAGACGCCAGTCATACGACAAAACGGGACGAAGCAGGCACAGTCGAGAAAAACCTGTCATCCCAGAACGTTCCAGGCCAAGGCTCGGTCTCAAGGCCCGACCAAAAGCAGAGCACACAAATCCTTGGGCTTCCCAGTGACGGACGTGACGGTTTGATGTGGGACGGAGGTGGATTGGCCTTGAGTCCGGGGGGTAGAGTCGGCGTGCCGTCATCCGCTGATGCTTCCCTCGGCATGATGTCCGGCCTCCTTGCGGCGTGCACTGCCGAGCCATCAGTACAGCTACGAAGACCTGAACCGTCTGTGGAGGCGAGTGAGGCTGCTACTACGCCGAGCGGGACTAAGGACACAGCTCCAGTCATGGAGTCCCGGGGCGAGGACACAGCACGCGAGCTGTCTGCCGTAACGCAGTTGGAGTCGGATTACACGGATGGAGCCCTGCTTGCTCCTCCTGTCGAACACCCTACCGGTCAATCACAGCCCCTGAACGAGCAAGATGTCGTGGCACCAGGAGTTGCAGCACCAGAAGCACCAACTAAGGTGAAATTGGAAGGCCCTGCGGAGTGTGATGGACATCAGGATGCTACACCTAATTTTACAGCGACGCCTACGGCAGGTCGACCTCACCAAGCTGTCAGCGGTGGCACGCGACCGGAACGGCGGAAGAGTTTTTTGCCCTATGCAGAAGACCTAAAAAACCTCGTGAGTAGCGAAGGTTCTAACGTCCCCAAGTGACTTTTCTCCTTAAGGGGTAGAAACGCCCTGGTTTAAGCAGTATTAATACCAAAGTATTTCTTGGCTTATTTGTGACGTGGACAGGTTATGTACATTGGATGTGCGAGCGCTAGGTGTATACAAGAAATAACGGCGATAAGGACGACAACTAACGATAACCAGGCATTAACAGAGAGCATCAATCATAATGAGATAACTCGTAGCAACGCAACGTACAGATTACTGGAAGATTACTTATAGGGTAATGATATTGGATTATAATGATAGGCAGAGATAGCATGAGTAAGTGATAGTGGTAGTTAATGATATGACAATGTTGAGATATACTAAGAACGTAACTGAATGGAAATTTAGGTCAACAATAATGTTAGCCATATGACGTAATAAAAGTATACGCATATTCAATGGTAAAATGGCAACAGTTAATCATATTATTTGCGCCGTCAATTGATCACGTGATACGAACGGGTCTAGACGAAAAGTTTTTGACAAAAGACTAGCATCGGGAGTAGGAAATTACTGCACATGCTCATGAGGAAACTAGAAAACGGAACTTGCAACGCTTTCACATTTCGTCGAATAAGGAGGCTGAAGTGCACGCTTGTGACCCGTCATTTTTTCATAGTAATAATGGTGCTTTCCTGAGAAGCGTAATGTTCAATAGGCTCCGGACAATTTCGAATATACCGAAAATGCTTGTGCTAGGGAGCTACAGTCGCAAACGCATGGTGCAAGTAGAGCCCGTATCTTTGTTTAGCTTCTCTTTCGTCTTATCAGCTATAGGCTCCGAAAGAATCGAGCAGTGTCGCTGTTGCTCTTGACAAGGTGTGTCATCTAGGACAGAAAAAGAGAAACTGTGAATCATACCGGTGCAACGCGTTCTCCTTCCACTGCCGCATTCCTGCTCCCTTCCGTGCACGAGCAGAGCTCTAGGGCTGCACTTGTGAAATGTCGCTGTGTACTGTCTGCGATGAGGCTTCAGAACGAACTGCTAGCTAGACTTTTTGCAAAGGGAACTTAGGTAATGATTAAAAACTCTTTAATAACGTGTACTCTCTGAAACCGGTGGTCGACAACGACGATACACGGATGGATGCGAAGTGCCCGTCGGAAATGAGCAATCAGATCGCATACGGCGCGTCCTTCTAGTTAGTTATTTTGTTACATTCTCAAAATACCGAATTCTCCACATAAACCTCAATGCTCTATAATCACTTCGATGCAAAGCACTCAATGGCACACTTGGCCGATGTTCTGAGATGTTTAATATGACAAGCATGCTTAATTTATTGTGATATGCCAACCTTGTCAAAGAAATCGTGGTTTTGTATCACGCACAAAAAATAAGGTGAGAAAATATTTTCCTATGGTAGTGGTATCTATCCACTGAGAAGCATTGAAAGGTAGGAGACATGCATTCTCCACTCATTGAAGTATTACTCGCTGAGTTGCTCGCGAGGCAGCTGAACTCTGACAAGATATACTTGCTCTTCGACTCACTATTTCGGTTTTGCCGCCTTGTTTGGACATGAGTTTTGCGATATGGGCGTTCCTGATGCAAACAAGGTTAGCGTTTGCTAAGGAAAGTTTGGGAAAGCAATAACACGTTTAAGACAGCGGTTAAAGTCTACGTTGCCTGAGATTTTTTTTTATATTTTAGTAGGCATGATCATGCTATAAGAAGTGAGAACTCTTCGTTCGAGAAGGAAGATGAAAGGTGAAACTTACGCTCCAAGCCCAATGCTGTGGAGTCCGTGTAAATTATCACAAAGTAAAGTCACGAACCAGGCAAAGGCCGATGTTTCGACCTCTTCGCGAGTGAGTTAATTCGTGGTTTTTAATGCAGTGCTTCCGTAAAATAATGCATCAAGAAAACAAAAACCCAAAATATTCGAAATTTCCAGAAACCTCAACTACGGTCACTCTCATAGCATCTGTTTCTTTGGGACGTTAAACCCCAAACCAACCAAGTGAATCACGGCGAAATGCTTTCCGGTGAGCAATAGTGAATTTTTAATTGAAAGTAAAGCTCCCACTTTTTTAATGAGTCCCGAGCCTGTTAACCTCTGCTCTCGACCTCTATAACATGGAAGGACATCGCCATTACTGAACAAAACCTATTGGATAAACCCCATAACATGGAAGGACATCGCCATTACTGAACCAAAACCTATTGGATAAACTTTAACTTTCGAGAAATTCATGCAATCACAAAGAGCACTCAGCCGAGCCCGCTCCCCTCCTCCTCCCCGTTCGGACTGGAGATCGCGTATATGTGCGCGTGCTACTGCTGCTACCCCCGCCGTGAAACTGGCGGCGCCCGCCGCGTTTCTCCCCAGTGCTTCTAGGCTCGCCGCCAGGGAAGAAGCGGTGCTGACGTCGCACGACCAAATTTGAGCTTGGTTTTTTTCATAGGATAGTTTTAACTGGCTCTTCTCTCCGAGAGGTAGCTGAACCTATAAAAACGCCTGCGTGCCAATGCAGTGCGTCGCAAATTGTCTCCTTGACATTTCTCGAAGGCATTCATGGCAGGCCCAATAAAACACGAACCTGTTGAAACCCCTTGTGCCTTCGCGCGAAATGGTAGGGGCGGATCGATGCCCCCCCCCCCCCTTCATCGTACCGCCATAACGGAGTTTAACGGCTGTGACCTTGCTAGGGCATGTGTGAATTTTGTGAACTAGCAGCACATCGGTGTTTGCACTACGATTTAGTTCGTATATTCTCTTACCATACAGTCTTAATCTAACACATTACGTGAAAGCTGACATGAAGCACTAGATAAAGAAATTAAGCTTTATTACAGAAATACGAACCTGCCTTCAGGGGTATCCTCGGAATCCAAGTGAACCGGTTTTCTATACCACTCCCTCTTAGCAACTAGGTAATGGCATGTGGTCATGTGTCAATCACAACCATTGACACAAACACGAACGACTTCAATGCACGGCTGAGGGAGTTTCGCTTGACACGTATTTGCAGCAGTAACTGATGCCGCAGACATTGCTTGAGGGCGTCATGTACAAATTACTTTCTGATAACAGCCTAAAACCAGACATATGTCTCCGGACAGCGTGCTTACGGCAACAATGGCTGGTACTGTGGTGTCTTTCCAGGTGCCCGTACACCACTCCGCCGCCTCAGCGACTTGCCCTCCTGCCCCGTGGGCCCGTACCGTGGCCATCATCGCCGTGTTCTGTTCGCTCTCCGCCCTTTGTATCGTCCTATCCTTAAATATGTTGAAGCATCACCAGGAGGAATACGGAGAAGCTCTGTGCGAAAACGCTGACTGCACTCGCCATGCTTCACTCCTGGCTTACGTCACTGACAACGACGTGGATCCATGTGAAGACTTCTCAAAGCATGTCTGTTCTGCCTGGTCCCCTCCCACAAGCCTAAAGAAACAATACGGGGCAGGAATGGACGCGGCGATCTACACCTGGTTCCAGACTCTGGAAAGGACACTCCACGCCGGCACCGCCATACTTCCCATAGGAAAAAAGCCACTCAACATGTACACGTCGTGCTTGAGAGACGACTCTGATAATAGCATACAAATGAGCGACTTCCTACGCTTCATGAATGAAATTGGCCTGACCTTACCCTTTTCCCATTCACAAGATGAGGACGCCTTGGACGTAATCGTATCACTGGCTTTCAACTATGAAGTGTCTTTCGTGTTCGGTCTCGCAGTCGCCAGTTCGCCAGGGCCGCAGTGGCGGCTGGTTCTTTCCCCTGCTCCTTACCTGTCTCTTTTAACGGCGTACCACAGAGACGTCAAGCGGATTAAGTCTTATGATTCGTATTGGTTTAACATGTTTCTCTCAATAGCAGGACGAGACTCCAATGTAATGTTCCGGGAACTAGTTAACGACACAATAATGACAAGCGCAGACATTTTGCAGCAACTTTATGACGCCTTAGGAGAACCTTCAAAGCAGTCGGCATTATTTTCCCTAGGTGATATTAGCAAGCATATTCCATCTTTTTCACCAGGCGTTTGGCTCAAGGCGCTGCAAAACCATCTACCATTGCGTGCAACAATGGCCACCGAAGTGTTCATAACCGATGTTATCTACATGAAGGCCGTTGGCAGCTTGTTCTCCAAGTACGACAACCAACACCTTCTCCGGCACATATTCTGGCTCTTCTTACTCATGTACAGCCCAGCGGCAAGCCCAAAATTGCTTCTCGCTGTGTTAGGAGACGCAGAACTGGCTAAACAAGCTCGGCCTCTTTTCTGTGGCTTGCACACCGAAGTACCGTACAAGCTCCTAGTCTCGGCGTTACACTACACCTCCACGGTCTCCAGCTACGACAGGGCGCTGGTAGACGCGTGCTTCGACAGCCTAGTTCAGACAGTGGGGGCGATGGTGATAAGGACCAGCTGGCTGGACGTCAGTAGCAAACTCCTGGCTATCTCCAAGGTCCTCTCCATCCGAAAGCAACTGTGGCCGGATGAAGTTGTTTCAAATGTAACATCGTTAGAAAGCATCTTCGAAGACTTCCCGGATAACGAGACTTCCTTTTACGCCTACTGGACCCGAACTTACAAGGCTATTCGCGAAGTTAAACGAAATGCACTGTACCAGAGGGTCTACGCTCAACCGTTCAACGCCGTGCAACCGTACATGATCTACGACGCTATTGCGAACAACGTGTCCATCGCTATCGGTTCGCTCGTCAAACCGTTGTACAGCACGAATGGCACGAAAGGCATGTTGTACGGAGGCATCGGCTTCTTGATGGCGCTGGAGGTTGTCAAATCTCTGGACAAAAGCGGCTTACGATGGCATCCCAACGGCAGTTTCGTGGATTTGATTTTGTCCGCGGAATCTGCGGTGGAGTTCACGGTTCGCGATGCCTGTCGCGATTCGCCCGAGCACCACAGCGTCTTTCCCGAGATCCCGGCGATTGAAGTGGCCTACACCGCTTTACAAGAAGCGCTGAAGAAAGACGAGCGCCGTTTCAGAATCGCGGAGCACTTGACAGAAGAAAGGGTGTTTTTTATAACACTCTGCTTCATGACGTGCCGACGAAGATACGTGCCGAGTGCCTACAATGTCGACTGCAATAAGGCAGTGCGAAATTCTCCAGAATTCGCGAAGGCCTTTTCTTGTCCCAGCGGCACCAGTATGAACCCTACTCGCAGATGCAGATTTTTTGACTGACCGAAATCTCAAACTATTGTCTTCTCTAACTCGATTGATTGTCTCTATTTCATCTTTTATTTTTTTAAATATCCGCACGAAGCCGCCAACCACTGCCTTAGAGGTATGGTTGTGCCTAACAGCTTCTGCCTTCTAGGGCCTCATTGTAGGATGATTTTCTGATCAGGCCCTTAATAAAATATGTGATACAAATCTCGGAAAAATGTTGTGTTCATGTTAAAGTCGCTTATCAAAGTGTTTAATCTTCGTTAAGGTTTGTTGTTAGAGGCAAACGTCTGCTCCGCGGCTTACGCCCTACGTATACTTGAACATGGAATAGAAGAGGGACCAACGAAGGCCCTTGCAGCCTGAAGTTCCGAAGTAAACGTCCTCGGCGGCACTTAATCTTTCGCAACGGCTGGACGTAGGCTTGAGGACGCTTTTCAGCCCCTGACTTGTTTGGACTCTATGCAATAGCGGAGCGTTATTACTGCCGTTTTCTACACTCCCCGCGCACTCAAGAAGCGTGTAAATTTTAACCAGAGCTGTCGCCATTGCTGGTTATGGGTCACTGTTAACGATACACTCGACAGAAATCAATCGAAAGCGCAAACGCCCTCAATTCTTATTCAGAAAAAAAAAATTAAATTGCCTTATTAATTCTCCTTTGACTTGGTTATTTATTTTGATAGAGGTTGCAGAGGGACAGCAGATTCTACTGTATGACGTGGTCACTGAACTTATGGGCTCACTTTTACACACCGCTGCTGCATTGCAAATTTGCTACGTAGTATGTATTTTTTTTTTTTTTTTCAATCTACGACAGAATTTTGTATCGGCCCACGCCCATCACAAAGTTGTTTTTATACGGCTATCAGCATCAAGTGATGGTGATGATGACGATTGGGTCTTGCTCGGATATAAAGCGTTTAGGAGGAGGATAGTACAGACGTCCTGATATTTATTAATATAGCGCGAGCATTGACCAAACTGCCCGTCAGCGCCCTATAACGGCGATAAGCTCGTAACACATGGTAGTTCGCGCAGACGCACGAAGATAGAGTGTCGTCTGCTACGCTGTTCTGATCACGGGGACACACGGCCTGTCAATATCTGCTCGCAAAAAAAAAATGTAAAAAAAAACTGTAATAAAGGCGGACACTGGATCAAGCGTGCTTTTTTCGGTGCCTCTTTTATCGTGTTCCCACCTCACTGAGGGCTGCTGAAATCAGAAGGTAATGCTTTCCACGAGCTATGTTCTGCTAATTGTTTTTTTTTTGTTATCTTGACTATGCTTCACCAGCACGGCCTTCCGTAATAGAAAAAACGGGGAAATGTGTAAGTGTCACATGTTATTCATTCGCATGTGCTGTACTGCGCTTCAGGTTTTCGCGAACAGATATTGCGGCAGGGCGTGTTTCCTTGTGATCGGAACAGCGTAGCAGACGACGCTTTCTCTCTATGCGCATGCGCGAACTCTAGCCATCTTGCACGCTTATCACCGTTATAAGGCGCTGATCATCAGTTTCGTCAACGCTTGCGCTAGATTGTTTGAAATAATTAAGGCTGTATGCATTTCTTACCTGTTTACGGCTTACTGTTCAAACCGCTCATCCTAGCTCATCCTACTCCATGGTGAGCAGCGCCACCAAGCGCACGCTGATCATAATCGTCGTATTGTTTCAAACAATCGAACAAGCATGCCGTCACCTGAGACATTTTTTGCTGCGACAACAATAGCGCCGGCTAGAAACATCGCACACCTAAGAATTGAAATTGTCCGACTCACCAGTATGATTGCGATCGAATATTCGATCTATGGCAGGGACGAATATATGCTGTACTGCTCTGCCAAAATGAGCAAGATCACTAAAGCGCACGCCCGCAAGCTTCGTTTCTGATTCAACTGCTAGCCGTGAGGCGGCCTTCCCCGAGAACTCGAGACTATCACCGGCCCATCAATGCTTCTCGACTCCATGGCAGCTGTTTGTACACAGCTGAAATCTTTTGTATGCATAACGCGATCAAAGAATTAGGCGCTTATTTATATGACTTACCTCTGATAAGCTCGTCCTCAATTTATCAGCGCATCATCGACCACCTGCTGTCTTCCTCGTATGGCAGGCGTAAAGCGGAGAGCGGAAAAGTCTCCTCTCCAACTCTAGAGAGAGGGTAAAGGAGAAATGAAAGAAACCTTCATTCTTGTTAGTTGTCCCCGTCTTTTTTGCGCTATGTCTTCAAGAACCTGCTACCAACTAGCCCAAACCAAACATCTGTTGCATTCTTATAATCTTCACTCTTTAAACAATTGGGTACGGAACACCTTACACGCAGTGAGCTGCTCCAGCCAAATTACCTGATATATTTTGACAGTTACATCGTTCACATAACACATCGTTCGTATACGCTTTGACAGTTTGAGTATGTGCGTGTCTTGTCATGAAATGACTAACAGATACGCGCATTTGTACGTGAAGAATGTTTAGCGTTAGTGGTCAGCCTGTTGAGTATTTCGGCTACCTTGAAAGCAGCGCTGCCACATGAGTCTCGGGGTGCACCTCTGCCGGCCAGCCTCAAGCCAGAGAAGGAGCTGACCGGTCTTCGGGACAGCCTTTAAAGTCATCTTCCTGTCGTGGAACAACCCTATTAGCCGGCGAACGATTTTATTTCTTTGTTTCTCTTCCCCGTGTATTAGCCCACCACTGTAGCATCGCTCTCTATATTGTGTCGTTCGCATGCGTTGCATTGTTTTGTAGACATTTTGCACGTGTTCTAATGAGTGATTTGTAATTATTGTGTATCGTCTCCAAGCTGTAGAGTTTGCTAGTCAGTGAACAGGCCGGCCTTTACTTCCGACCTGTTGTGTGGCTTGTGGTGGCTAAGAGATATGCACAAAAGGAGCACCACATTTATCTCGTGGCAGTCGAACTGCAGCAGAGCAGGTCGCTCTACGTCGAGGGCATCTCCTGCGAGATCGGTACACCAGTCTCCTCCGTACGCAAGGAATTTTGGATACGCGTATAGGCCAGATGTACTTGACATTAGGACGTTTTAAAGAAATCTTGTGTAGAGTAGAACTAGCATAATTTGTGAGGATATTTTAGTGAGCAGGCGGTTTTCAGTTGTCTGGTGGCAACACGAAAAGAGCAAGCATAAGTGTTTCATGGAGCATGCAAATACGCATTCTGGTAAGTCCAGAGAAACTTAGGCGAGAACCCAGTGCATGAAACGCGGCTCTAATGTCTTAATATTTAATACTCTCTGAGTTTGGTCGCCAGGCATGGTAGACAAAGGAGAACGAAGATTAGTAATACGGACTTGATCAGCAGGACGCTGACTTGGAGAGAACGAACTGCGGTAATGTGTTTGAAGAGAAACATAACTATACAGCCTGTGTGTCTGCCACGCACCAGTTTGCTCTGGGTTTCTGTACTTCGCTTCGTATGCCTTAGATTGCTCGATGTGTGTGTGTGTGTGTTTGTCCCTGCTGTTGGCGGTTACCGGAACTGTGCTGGTTTGTTTGCGAACTTCGACAGGATCCATTAGGCTGAGCGATATCACCATCCACGCTGCTGCGCGCAGCAGGTCGCGCTCCTTCTAACGCGTGTATTACACCCTGGTCGGCAAATAGCGCTGTCGAAAGTACGCGCAGACTACGCGTGTTTTCTTTTAGGGATTCAGCAGGCAACGTGAAGAGCACGCTCGGTTTCGCAGTATTCTGAAACAAATGTTTCTGGATCAAACGCTGAACCTCTATATACTGTCGGAGGTGATAGTGATGGAGGCTATGTATGCCCTTTGTAACGTGTGGCTGCTGACCTCTGGAGCGACAGAGCTTGCATCTTAGTACCGCAAGCAGGGTCAGAAATGCAGTTAGTAAAGCAACTAAGAAAGGTATTATTTGTGGGGATGCATGCATTTAAATAATATATGGGTCAAAAGCGGGTAGAGAAAGCGAATTTAAATTTGGATACTCAGGCATAAATATATTAAGTGCAACTAGACTTAATACAATCACCCTATTCCTATTACGCGAATATTTAAATTAAAGTCGAACATTATGCATCAAAATTATTAGTTACTACGATAGACCGCAAAAATAACTATATTTCATTGACATTCGTTTAGGAGATAACTTTTGATGCAAGCTTGTAGGATGACAGAAAAAAAAAAGAAGCTCACGCGCGGGCACGAAGAAGAAGAAGAAGAAGAAGAAGAAGAAGAAGAAGAAGATGAAGAAGAAGAAGAAGAAGAAGAAGAAGAAGAAGAAGAAGAAGAAGAAGAAGAAGAAGAAGAAGAAGAAGAAGAAGAAGAAGAAGAAGAAGAAGAAGAAGAAGAAGAAGAAGAAGAAGAAGAAGAAGAAGAAGAAGAAGAAGAAGAAGAAGAAGAAGAAGAAGAAGAAGAAGAAGAAGAAGAAGAAGAAGAAGAACTGTAACTTTACATTGTTCGCCTGGTATTACCCATGTAACCCCTACATATACCTGCATTTTATCTGATGCGTTATTTCTCCGCGACATGTGACATTATGTATTGTTATAGTGTGGTGACATTATGCATTCATCTTTCTTTGCTTTAATTCTTGTATAAGTTCTACGCGCTTTTGTTTGATTTGTGAGGTTTTAGTTTGTCTTCTTCTCTTCATTGGTAGTTTTACGAATGTATAAGCGATAACTAACTTTCTTATGTTTATTGTAAAGTTAACTGCTTCTGATGTCTCTAACTTTGACGATTGGGTGCCTGCAACCTATGAACTTTTTTCATTGGACCCCTTACTAGCCGCTGGCTATGGGTCCAAGCAGTGTCTGCCTATTTTCCTGTAGCGCACCAAAAAACGATAAAAAAAGAAGAAGAAGAAGAACAGAGAAGAAGAGAGAGAACTACCCGAAGAGACTAGGGTAATCATGAGGGCAGTGGAGACGACAAAGCGCCGCCTCGAGGACTGGTGGCGCAACAGAGAAGACTGTTAAATTTCTCTGCTGGCCTGATCCAGAACTTTGTGATCCCCCGATAGAAAGGGGAATGGCCGCATCAGCATCAGAAAGAACAGCGAGAGCGTGCCTCGCAATTGGTCCTGCCAGTGTAGGATCCTCGCTATGGCTGCCGAAGAGAACAAGCCTCCTGTCTCGAGGTAAGACTTTTGGCATCACAACTGAACGACGATGCTCTGTAGGCCGAGAACGTTTTTTGACCGGCAGGCCCTCACTCTTCGAGGTTGCGCATGCACCTATAGTTAGTCTGCGCACTGACCACCGTGACGCCGGGAGTCTTGCGCGGCCCACACAGTCCTTTCTTGGCGCGGCAGTTCTTCTTAGAATGCACTGATCGCGCTTCAGTACAGCAGGTAGGCGAAGCGCAATCTTCTACGCGCTGACGCCTTTGCGTCGGCCAATAAGCACTGTAACAGAATGTACGAATATCCAACTTCTGACACCATGCAGCGGGATGGGCCTCTGTAAGCACGAATGCCGAACTATTTGCTACGCCACTCAGCACGTGAAAGATCTCCAGGCTTTATTGAACATATAGCCAGGATAGTACAGTGGTGCCACCTAGCGGCATATGCACACACTACAAGCACCTCCTTCCACGGAGTACGTTTCAGTCGGCGCGACGCGACACCATGCCTCGGCGTCCTGAGTGCATCGCGAAATTACGGGCGGTCGCGTAAAATTTTTTCATACCGGACGTCCCTCTAAAAACCAGCGTTTTGAACCTTGGAGAGTTTGAAACATAAACGCTGCATGATATAGTAGAGCCCACCTACACATTTTGCACTCGTCTGCTGTTACTTGATAGCATATTTCAATCGGCGAACCGGAGGAAGTCCTCTAGCTCCGCGAAACAAAAATGCTTGTTTCAATTGACGATTTGGTTCAGATTCTGACTTCTGATTGAAGCACAATACTGCTATGGTCCATGGAATAACTAGACGTTTTCCCTCTTCACTGGCTCGGAGTGCGGTTCCAGACCGCCATTTGGGATATACTGTAAGGCATGGGTTGTCTCCCAAGGTTTAAGCGCTAAAGAATACACAGGTCATCACCTTTTAAAATATCGGAGTTTTTCACTATTCGCTCACAATTTCTTCGCAGGGGTATCCATACGGCGGTGGAAAAACCGGAGCAGGAGGACAGCCGAGATAAAACGAAGGACAAGAACAAGCAAAAGAAGAAAAAGCACCGCCACCACCACCATCACGGCGCCTCAACCCTCGAGTCGGTGTCTTCGTCGGCGGTGTCGACACCCGCCTGCACCCTGGCGGAAGAGTCCAGCGTGGCGTCAAAGACGAGCGACGGCGCGTCGTTAGTCTCCGAAACCAGCTCACTTCAAGGCGTTTCCCTCGCTAAAGGTCAGAAGCAGAATGAAACAGGGGATGCAGAAGCTCCGGAGCCAGAAGAAATTGCTTGCGCTGTCGACAGCAGGACCTCAATGCCTTCCGATTCAAGCTCAACTATGCTGCAGGAAGGGCAGCTGGCGGAAATCGTCAACACCAAGACCTTGAGGCTCACGGGAAAAGTGACCGACAAAGACAGCGACAAGCAACGGTCACAATCAGATAGCTCGGCTTTCGGAAGACAAGCGCCATGTCAGAAACTTCCACAGTCGACTACTTCCCAGAAGAGGGACACCTCAGAAACTGTAGACCTCAAGATCTTGCCCGGGAGCAGAGAAACCGCAATAGAATGTAGCGACATTCCACTGCAAACACAGGCGGCCACTCCCGATACCGGAGCACCACGCCAGGAACTCCCAGGCCTAAGCCAGACTCCGGTTGGGGAGCCCCACCAACTGGAAGCAAATTCCATGACGACTTCACCTGACTTGATTGTTCCAGGTGGCCGATCATCCCCTAAGAAATCAGCGAAGTTGTTCTGGGGAGACAGTCTACTCGACTTCTGCCCGAGCAGCAGGCTCGAATCGACATCGCTGGTCGACACTTCGCGTCCATGCCTACCTGATTATTTTGCACCGTTGACCGCCTATCGAACCGGGAGCGATACCGTGGCGGCTATAATGTCGAGTTCGACGCCAAGGTCGACTGCAAGGACTCTCAAACAACAAGCGGTTCCAGAAACCGCCAGTGAGGAAGCGACGAGGGCCGTGGGGATCCCTGGAGGCAGTCAGTCATCGACGTCTAACTCGATGCTCGCAGGGCGCCGTGACAACCGATGCGCAACGAAGCCTAGGCGCTCGTTGAGCTTGGATAGCTTGGAACGCCTGAAAAACATCGTGAGTGAGAAAGACGCATTCACAGAATCAACGCTTTTCTGAGCTCATGCGTGCGGCAGTATAATGATATCCTGATCTTCCAGTATACTTTCCAGAACAAGTATTCGTGCATTCGTGCCTTAGAGGGGTTATCGCGGTAGCGGTAGATATGAGCATAACTGCCTGCAACTCACAATACCTTTCAATGCCAAAAATCCCAGATAAAAAGTTGTTCCTGAGCGTATCACGCTCTAAAATATAGCGCAATTGCTAGCGTCTCTTTGTTTCTTTGAAAATGCAGCAAACTTGACGCAGTAGCGCTGAAGAACAGCTAGACAAGAACTTTTAAGTGGGGCTTGTTTTGAAATGGTATGTCTAAGATTTAAATCCGGATTATAAAACAGAGTAACACACCTTATCGCCATAAAGTACTTGCGAGATTTCAATGCTCCAGTTTTCAGGAGACAATTAAATTACCCTAAATCATTTTACCTTCTACACTCTGTTCTTTCTCTTGGGGAGGTCAAAGAACATATATTGTACACCTGGGGCTTAAGACTGGGTTAGTTAATGTGGCTGCAGAGAATGCAAGATGTGCAGCGAGAGCATCGGGACAGAATTGTTTTTAGCACAGTATGACGCCAAAACTGGTCTATTGCACGCGTGTTCCTGTTGTAGGGCTGTTGCAACGTGTTGGGTATTTGCAC
The DNA here is from genome assembly GCF_055883805.1 of Amblyomma maculatum. Taxonomy (NCBI): domain Eukaryota; kingdom Metazoa; phylum Arthropoda; class Arachnida; order Ixodida; family Ixodidae; genus Amblyomma; species Amblyomma maculatum. The sequence goes on from NC_139346.1 coordinate 151,831,652, forward strand.
TGTTTGCACCCACGAGCGCAGGCAGAAATATGGGAACGCATGGTCGTTAAGTACATGGTAACCAACTAAAATGTCGCCCGAAGAAACCGCTTTACAATGGAGGCGTTTAGAGGCAAAAGAAAAAACCTCCAGTGTACTTTGCGGGGTCACCTACAATGAACCCGCATGGTCCACATTTATACAGAGCCCTACATTACGTAGACCCTCGTAAGCTACGGGCAGCTTGAGGACGTTAAAACTCAGCGCCAAAGCTAACCATTCGTAGAAGACGTAGCTGTGAGCACGAGGCTAGCACTGGAAGAAGCGTACCAAGAACACCTTTGCTGCATTGTATTCATGCTTTCGTCAGCATTATCCTATATGATTTTCCACAGGTCTAATATTAGTTTTATAATTCATAACAGTAAATAAATGTTTTCTGCTATGAAAAACGTTTGCTAAATCCGCACCTGCTGTTTCTGTCTTGAGGCGTTCTCTTGCGCGGTTGCTATTGTTGTACTGCTGTATTTCCCATCGATGTCAGCGAGCATACTGAGAGCGTTTCTTTCAAACCAAAAACAAAAGGGCTAAACGCTATCGCAAGGAGAGAGCAAGCGTTCTTGTCTTACAGATATATTTTGCTAAAAGAGTAACGTTAGTACTTCACTGCTCCGATTAGAAACAAACCCTTTTTTTATTAGATATTTTTGGCAAAAACGGCGCATCCTCGTAATAAGACGACGCACAATCTGTTGCGGTGTGCTGTATGCATACTATGGCCACCGCTTTTCTTGCTTACATTGCGCGAGGCGAGCACCTCGAGAAGTGTGCCGTTCTTTATCCTGCAAGAGGTCTCCAAGTCATCAACCACACTTTAGTCCTGGTGCGCTGTAACCCCATCGCGAGATACAGCACTTTAATTTTGAAGAACTCGGGGTTAAATTGACCACCTGAGATTGCATAACATGATCAGACATCTCAGAGCGCACCCGAGTCTTGTGCGTTTCGCTGCTATTGTTACACGGTCCCAGCAGCTACTCGATGTTTAGTCAGTGCTTATGCCACTGAACCGCACTGCAAGGTAGAATTTGACACGTGATGTCACGTATCCCATTTCAGAGGATGACTGACTGGCTTTTGACAAACACTGCTCAGATGGAAATTGCCGTAATGCCAGCATTACGCTGCGCTCGGCACGCACTAAACCTTTCGAATACATGTCAATTCTCGGACCAATGAACAGCGCGCCGTGACGCCGTGTGAATAGTTTTTAATTGATGGCATTAAATTCGCTTATCTCGAAAGGTGCAGGTTCCGGATGACATATGGCATTACATTGCGCATATTGCATTAGGCTCCATATTTATCGTGCCAGATTTTAAACATCGCATAATTTACTTCGTAACATGTAGCGGTTTCCCTTCGTCGTTTCCTTTTATCCCAGTGTTGTAAATCGTCCCACAGACATGTGATCTTGCTGAGCGTGTTGAGGACAAAAAATTTCCAATGAGCGTAATGTCTTTTGACTTTTGACTGCATTCAAATATGTAACTATATTTAAGGTCTTGCCCCGCCTGGGTGGCGCAGTGGTTACGGTGCTCGATTACTGTTCCCAAGGATGCGAGATCAAATCCCGGGCTCGGCGGCCGCTTTTGGATAGAGGCAAAGAGCAAGGCGCACGTGTTCTGTACAATGTTAACACACGTTAAAGAACCCCAGGTGGTAGAAATTGCCGTAGAGCTCCTTTACGGCGTCTCTCATAGCCTCAGTCTCTTTGGGACGGTAAACCCCAAGCACCAAACCTATATTTAATGTTTTTACTGTCAGTAGCAAAACGGAACAATTAAAATGTTTTGATATGACCTAATCGTGTCTTAGTGGATAGTTTTGCATTGTTATGCGAAACGAGAAGTCATCTCGCGAAGCTAATGAGTCCCTGTCAACGACACCGTTACAGATGCGGCTCCCTGACCCTCTGTCGCAACTCCAGCCAGCAAAGACGCTTGGGCGAAGGCCGCGTTCGTGGGCGCCGGACTCATCGTATTTTTGGTGGCGGTTGTCATCATACTGATGCTACTCTGGAAGCATCCCCCTCCAGAGAAGTCCGCAGACCTCCTGTGCCGAACAGATGATTGCATTCAACACGCTACGTTCATCTCCAACATCACTGTCAAGAAGGGGGACCCATGCTTCGACTTCAGTGAGTACGTCTGCTCAGCCTGGGCACCACCTAGGATCACCCTCAGCCACCCCGTGTCGGCCATGGACGCGGCTATCTACAGCTGGTTCAAAGGCTTGGGCGGCGTGCTTCGCGACGGCCTCACAAAGCTGGCCATCGCACAGAAGCCACTCAACATGTACGAATGCTGCTCGGGAGACGATACGAAATATGGCATGAATCCAGGAAGAACTTCGTATTGTTACTCCCAGAGATAAACAGGACTCAGCTGGCGCCCA
>NC_139346.1:152434187-152613337 GCF_055883805.1 Amblyomma maculatum
CTACAAAAATAAATAAGATGCAAATATTCAAAATGAATTCCCCAGCAAGCTATATTTACACCTCTGAAATTTTGTGGATTTCAGCCACTGCTATTTTGTGAAATATTTTAAAGAGATGAAATCTTTACCTGGATCTGAAGTGACCATCCATGCACAATGAGAAGCACAAGACAAAGCAATCAATGAAAGTGAACTGCTTCAAACTTCATGCCACAATTGTATCGCATTATGGTTTGGTTTGGTTAATGGAGTTTACCATCCAAAAGCAACTCGGGCTATGAGAGATGCTGCAGTGGAGGGCTCCGAATATTTTGACCACGTGGAGTTCTTTACATGCACTGATATCACACAGCACACGGCCACCTTGCCTTTTAGCTCCATCAAAAAGCAGTCGTGGTGGCCGGGATTCAATCCCACATCCTTGGGCACAGCAGCTAAGTGCTCACAGACCCTTCACATCGTAAATAAAAAGTTCTCATCCTTGGCTTTTAAACAATGTCACATCAAAAGTCAGTTTCTACTCATTCCTTTCATCTGCCTACAGTCAGCAACAAGAGTGGAGTCAAGTGGATCCAGTGTCTACAAATGCACCCATGATGGTTTTCTACATTGAAACAGATTACTGATTCATAACATACATGGCATATGTCGACTACAATAAATTCATTGGAACACTGAAACTAGGTTTCGCAACACAATAGTCAACACATAAAAAGTATGTTAAAAGCAGGTGTCATTGCTTCGAAACCCAAAAACTTGCACCCTGCAGAATATGATTAGTGTGATCATCCAGGGAAAGTGGTGCTTTCAGCATAATACACAAATCGATAAGTAAAGCATCAGAACAGGTGAAGCATGCCACATCATTCATGAATGTCTCTAGACGAGCCTTTGACACACCTTGTTACGCTGCCGCGCAGGAGCAAATCGAAGGAGGACTCTAAGGCACCGCTCCCGGAACCAAGGCAGGGCAACGCTGAGAAGTATGACAGCCAGCGTTTGCCGCCTGGTGATGCGTCCGAGACTCATCCCATTTGTGAAGTACTCCAGACCCAGCAGCCTCTGTCCCACTGTGGCTCCGCACTCATAAACAGTGAACTGAAAGTAATTGCAGGATACGGCATAAGAGCAAAGCTCACGAGGGCACTGTTACATGGGAACCCTTAGCAAAATCAGATGCCTTAAAATTTATTGATTCAAACAACCTATAATTTCCCTGCAATAGCTTTACTAGGGAGAAGGGGGAGGAGAGATGGTTCTATTGTACTTAGCGATTTAAGCGTTTGGCTGCCTCTTGGAAGGGGTGGTAGCAAAGGGCACAGTAATATTTGCGCAAGCAATGTATTGATGGATTTCTCGACACAAAATGGGGTTTCATATAATTTTTCCATCGAAACTTTCTCGACAAGAGAGAAGAACTAGCCCTCCCCCCTTCCCCATTAGGTTTGCCACCATACATCATAAGCCAAAACTCCCATGGTGACGTCTGGCTTATGAGAGTGCTATACAAGAGCAAGAGAACTGAAGGTAGGTGCCTTCAAGGAACTACCAAGTCAAGAATGCAGCAGTGAATGCCCTCCAGAGGAGGTCCTCCACAAAATAGTGTTGACAGAACGGAACCTCCTTGCAACTTAGGCATGAAAGTATATTTGAGCCCTGATGCTAGTAGGTGACACTTTGTATTGGCGACTGGTGTTCAGTACCTGGAAGAAAGGAAAGGAAGAAACTGCCCAGCCTAGAGAGGCATGGACAGAGGCTGATGTCCAAATAACCAAATAATTATGAGAAGTTCCATTTTCCAAAAGTAGAAGTATCTGCTTCTGTTTGTAAGTTACCGTCAAGTACTGCACAAATTATTTTATCTAACACGGTCGTGTATGCTGCATATTTTAAAAAGGTACAAAAATTGAAACCACTATCAACCTACACTGTCTTGGGCTCGTCAAAAAGCTTATTTCTTCACCTTCAAACATACTGCGCCACATCCAGAGGCAGAAATTCAAAAAATAAGATTTTAAAGGCCTCGCCATACAACTGCCGCTTGTCAGCACATTGGCATCCTTCACTGCAGCACCTAGAAACTGGTGATCTCTACATAGGAAGGAGTCCATAAAGCGGCATCTGCTTTGCGCTGCGTTGGCTACACTTGCTCGATTGTTACAGAATATATTGCTTTGACAGCTCAATGACGAAGTGCAGGTTTTGGGTTTAGATTTCTGTGATTAAAGAGCGATGCTCTGTTAACAACTACAAAATGGCACATTGTTATGACAGCCAGAAGCAAAAGTAGTTAACAGCCAGGCATGGTAAGAAGAAATCTTTGCAGACTACTGTGAGTGACTTCATGTTACTTCATCGCAGAAGGCATCATAAGCAAGCATCCAAACTTTTCAGGCTCTGCTGGCTGCGTGTGTGTGGAAATTAATTTGCTTGATCAGTCAATGCAACGGATGTGTCGTTGAGTTGTTCGTGCACGGTGGCTAGCATGCAAGAGATGACTACAACTAGCGGGAAACAACGCCATGCCCAGAAAGAGGCAGCCAAGAAGTATTGCATTAAAAATGACACCAAGAACAACAACTGTGGTGCCTTCATAAGTAATTACGTTAAGGTGTGCTAAACTTTAAATATATTTTTATCTAAATACAGTTTTATTAGCTTCTCGCTCATTCTGAACGACCCATTTTTTCCAACGTGTTTCGTTCCCTTTGACCATGTTTGCTTTGCTTACCTCTAGAACCATATTATAGGATTTCCTTGGTATTGAAACTTCGTAAATTATATTTTGTTTAAATTATTTTTATTAATTTATATATGTCTACAGCAACTGCATCACAATAATTCAATGTTCAAGATTCATGTTTTGAGGGGAAAAAAAAATCTAGGCATGTCCCGACTTGTAGCATTCTAGTAGAAATGTGATGTAGGTTGAACCAACTTTCTGCCGCAATTTGTTAACTTTGTGGTCTTTTCACAATAAAGCAAATGTCTATCAGAAAAAAAAAAAATGTTCCCGAGACATAACCATTAATTTTGTAAGACTAGTCATATTATTTGTAACGGTCGTTTATTTGTAATAAGCTCAATGAATTTCTTGCAAATCACCCAGAATTGTGGCACAACGTAACAAATACATAGACAGAAACGCAACACAGGCGCACACTGCCAACTGTAATAGAAACGTAATCCGAACTTCCTCTTTCACACTCAGCCACAACTTCCTCCTCTACTCCCTTGACCATGTTTCCGCAGTTCTGGGTACTATGCACCAACTTCGCTCCTCAAGCTATAATTCTTGCAAATCAATCGAGAAAAATATCTTTACCTGAAAGCTGTACGCCCCCTTAAAAGCTGAGCTTTCTGGTCCTTGCTTTCAGCAGAGCTGAACTGATCAAAAACAAGAAGCAAAATGAACAATCAAATTTCATTCATATTGATATGCGGTGAGGATGGCAGTTATTATGATAGATAATTCTGAATTACGTATATATGTAATGCTAATTACACGCAGCCTTCAGCTTGTACAGCACATGAATGAAATACTGATGAGACGATGTACCAGTCAGAAAGCGTACGATAGAATTAAATGTGTACTCACGCCATAGAGAACTGCTTTCAACAGCGCCTTGACCTCAGGTTCAAAGGTTGGATAAAAGTTTCCCTGCAAACACATTCGTCGTAAAGGACCTAAACACACGTAACTTACAGCACAATTAGGCCACTTCAACCAATGCCAGATTACGTAGCACACTTACGCCGGCATGCTTGAATACTTCATTGAGCTTGTTCTTGAACAACGAGAACAATTCATCGTCGAGTTCAACAGCATCAAGCTGAAAGAAGTACGCCACCACATGAAACCGAGTATAAACTCAGCAAATTGCTATTATGCGCAGCACAATAATAACATAATATTTCCAGATGTTTCAGGCTTTTAATCATGGCCAAGAAAAAGAATTTACGGTGCAAGGTGCAACTTCAGCTGGAAATCCGAATTTGTCAAGCTATTTTCGAAAAGGGAGATGCTATGAGGAAGTCTCTAGTTGACTCTACCTGGACTCAATTAGGAACTTATTCAGTTTTAACAGTTACAGTGTCACAAGCTAAACTTGCCTAGCTACTGTTTGCTGGAAGGAGAAAGCGAAAGAAACTACACACAGATCACATGCTACGCGGAAGTTTAGGTGCAAGTTCGCCTTGCCACTGTGAACAGTAATTAACATACCTGATTGACCCGAGAGCCGATCACAGGCTTTTCTGTGCTCATTTCAGGCTGAAATGTGAGAGGCCCACAAATATTAAGAGATGCCAGCATGACAGAATGAAAGCAGACGAGCACGCAATGAATTTCGTTAGCGAAGCTGGCCGACGGCTGCCGCTATAGTGCCGCCGACACACCAGGCATACTAAGCATGACAAGTCTACATCTTTAATGGTGTGAACATGCTTGATTATATACTTACTAGCAGGTGATTCGCGTAAACGAGATGAGTTACCGACGGCAAAGCAAAGTTGCCCCAGTTGCAGTGCTGTTTGGCGGCTCCGACGCGACGTGATCGGTGAAAATAAAGGTGGTCGTAATTTTCCCGGTTTTGACCCTCTTACCCTCTTACGCTCTGAAAACTACTAAAGCATTGCGTTTTAAACCTTATTGGTCTTAAATTACACTTAATAATTACTAATCAAATTTAAATTTCGGTCATTGAATTTTGCAGTACGAGACTTTGCCATGACTTTGCCATTGATATAGCGCCTAGAACCATTGACTTTGCTTTGAATCTGCTTAATGATGATGATGCTCAGGACCATTTGAAACAGAAACGATAGAAACGGGTCGGCACAGAACTGGTGCACAGGTGAAAGGAGAAGAACTGGTGAAAGGAAAAGAGAAGAAGAAAAAAAGGCAATGGTGAAACAACACACAAAACAGAAAGAAAACCTAGTAAAAGGGAGCACGACATGGAGCACGGAAAGGAAAGTAGGTAGGTAGGTAGGTGGGTAGGTAGGTGAGTGGGTAGGTAGGTAGGTAGGTAGGTAGGTAGGTAGGTAGGTAGGTAGGTAGGTAGGTAGGTAGGTAGGTAGGTAGGTGGGTGGGTAGGTAGGTAGGTAGGTAAGTAGGTAGGTAGGTAGGTGGGTAGGTAGGTAGGTAGGTAAGTAGGTGGGTGGGTAAGGTAGGTAGGTAAGGTGGGTTGGATAGGTAGGTAAGGTAGGTTATGTAAGGTAGGTGTAGGTAAGGTAGGTTGGATAGATAGGTAAGGTAGGTAGGTAAAGTAGGTAAGGTAGGTTAGGTAGGTAGGTAGGTAGGTAGGTAGGTAGGTAGGTAGGTAGGTAGGTAGGTAGGTAGGTAGGTAGGTAGGTAGGTAGGTAGGTAGGTAGGTATGTTTGGTAGGGTAGGTAAGGTAGGTAGGTAGGTTATGTGGGTGGGTGGGTAGGTAGGTAAGGTAGGTTAGGTAGGTGGGTAGGTAGGTAGGTAGGTTGGTAAGTAGGTAGGTAGGTAGGTAGGTAGGTAGGTAGGTAGGTAGGTAGGTAGGTAGGTAGGTAGGCAGGTAGGTAGGTAGGTAGGTAGGTGGGTAAGGTAGGTAGGTAGGTAGGTAGGTAGGTAGGTAGGTAGGTAGGTAGGTAGGTAGGTAGGTAGGTAGGTAGGTGGGTAGGTAGGTAGGTAGGTAGGTAGGTAGGTAGGTAGGTAGGCAGGTAGGTAGGTAGGTAGGTAGGTAGGTAGGTAGGTAGGCAGGTGGGTAGGTAGGTAGGTAGGTAGGTAGGTAGGTAGGCAGGTAGGTAGGTAGGTAGGTAGGTAGGTAGGTAGGTAGGTAGGTAGGTAGGTAGGTAGGTAGGTAGGTAGGTAGGTAGGTGGATAGGCCGGTGGGTAGGCAGGTGGGTAGGCAGGTAGGTAGGCAGGTAGGTTAGGTAGGTTAGGTAGGTAGGTTAGGCAGGTTAGGTAGGTAGGTAGGTAGGTAGGTAGGTAGGTAGGTAGGTAGGTAGGTAGGTAGGTAGGTAGGTAGGTAGGTAGGTAGGTAGGTAGGTAGGTAGGTAGGTAGGAATAAGCATGTCCTTTTTAACTGGGTGGTGAGAAGTGTCACTTAGCCCGTAATACGTCGAGTGCTCAATAGTTTTTATGTTAACTGATTATTTCCTCTGCGCAGTCCAACACCACTCCCTTGAGCCTTTCCACCAATCCTCAAGTCGCCTCTTGCTTCCACTGTTTCATAGCTTAGCATGCCATGGAAGTCTTGAAACCCCAGTGCTTCCGGAATCCCTGCGTCGGCGTCGTGCACTGGTGGTTGAAGTGCCTTACATTTTAGGGCTTATTTCATGCACAGAAAGGAAGACGAGCCGATGATCAGTATAGTAAAACGCGGCCACAATCTTTCACACATGCCACACATGTGTCCAAACGTCGTTCACGAAGTCTGCTCCAAATGTTTGGGTCGCAGGGGAACTTTCTGACAGTCGAATGATATGATCAGTTACATGACGGGCCTTTACGTCACCCGCACCCGGTGCCTCCGCACCGGGTGCAGGTGACCCTAGCGACGCTACTGCAAAGGCTCCATCTGCTATATGTGCCGCCTTTTACGCTCTGCGTCTTGGTGTCTGTGCTTGTCGAGATGTTCTCTCTGTTCAGGCGTCTTGATTTCCCCCTTTTTTTTGCTCCTTTTTGCTTTCTATCCTTTTATTTTTATCTCTTGGCCTGGTCCAGAACTCTGCGATCCCCCTCTGCAAATGGGAATAGCCGCATCAGCATCAGCGTCAGCATCTGGCGGTTCGCACTGGCTCGCGTCGCGCGCTCGCACTGCTCGTACCAGGCGTTCGCCGTTCATACTCAAAGATCAAAGCTGAGCTGTTCAATTTTCTTGCAGAAGGATCTGGAATCAATTGTCACTACCAAGCAGAAGCAGTTTCTTCGTGATGTCCGAGCAGTTGGAATTGAAGGGAACCCTTAGGGGCCACAATGGCTGGGTCACTCGCATCGCAACGAACCTGAGATTTCCTAACACGGTGCTGTCTTCGTCGCGGGACAAGACCCTTATCCTGTGGGAGCTCACCGGAGACGAGGCATGCTACGGTATTCCGAAGAGGCGCCTCAAGGGGCACGGTCATTTCGTTACCGACGCTGTAATGTCATCGGACGGGCAGTACGCGTTGTCATGTTCGTGGGACAAGACTCTGCGGCTTTGGGACCTGATAGCTGGGCGCACGACTCGCCGCTTTGAAGACCACCAAAAAGACGTTCTCAGCGTGGCTTTCTCAGCCGACAACCGCCAAATTGTTTCGGGTTCCCGGGATAAGTCGATCAAGCTGTGGAACACACTAGCTCAGTGTAAGTACACCATTGAAAATGCGCACCATGACTGGGTCTCATGCGTGCGTTTCTCACCGAACAACAGCAATCCCTTCATTGTATCTTGCGGTTGGGACGCCGCGGTTAAGGTATGGAGCTTAACTAACTGCAAGCTTAAAAAGGCGCATGATACAGACCACGAGGGTTACCTGAACACTATAACCGTGTCGCCTGATGGGACGCTGTGTGCCTCTGGAGGAAAGGACTGCCAGGCAATGCTCTGGGATCTGAATGACACCAAGCGACTATACACCCTGGACCATCAGGACGTCATCAATGACCTCTGCTTTAGTCCTAAGCGCTACTGGCTGTGTGTGGCGACTGGAGCTGTCATCCGCATCTGGGATTTAGAAGACAAGAACCTGGTGGACGAACTGAGGCCTGAGGTGATGACGACCAGTGCCAAGGCTGAACTGCCACAATGCGTCTCGATGACATGGTCCAATGACGGACAGACACTGTTTGCCGGCTACACGGACAACCTGATCAGGGTCTGGCAGGTGACCACCCACTGAGCACGATGCAAGATCTGAGTGGAACAAAATAAAACCCCGTTTTTTGCCGCGCCCTTCATGAGAGCGGGCGCAAAAGATGAAGTGGACCTAAACCATAACGGGTTATTTGCTCGTTGTCTCGTAGTAATATATTATGACTGATTACGAGACTATATAGTTGACAACATGAAAAGGATGTGCAGGAGCGGCCGAAATTAAAAAGACCTTGAAGCGGTATGTACTGAGACTACACGCGCACAAATAATCGCTGCCTCAGTCCTCTCAACCACTCAAACTTTTTTAAAACTTAGGTCAAAAATGCCGAATGTACCTGCGATCAAAAATGAAGCTTCTCAGCGCACACCAGCACGAAAGAAAAAAAAAAAAAACGAGTTTGGATTGGTTTGTACGGTTTAACGTCCCAAAGCAACTCGAGGTATGAGGGACGCCGTAGTGGAGGACTTAAGAAATTCCGACCACCTGGGGTTCTTTAATGTGCACTGACATCGCACAACACACAGACGCCACTGTTTTGCCTACAAAAAGGGGTTCAAATGGTTTAACGCTGCTGAACCGAATGTTGGGCGATAGCTCTGTTGACATAATTAGATTGGATTGTATTGGTACTGAGGCTTCCCTTTTTTACCAGGAGGTCATAAAAGGTTCTAGCGGAGTATGTTCCGCCGTGGTGCAACGCTAAGACACAAAGCCGGTGTCGATGTTTATTTCATTGATCTCTTTCAGGCTGTAAAGATTTTACGAACAGAGCCTTGTGATCCCTGTAGTAAACTGCAGTGGTTTCTATGTTTCTAAGAAGAAGAAGAAAAAAAGGAGACAGAAAAAAAAAAGTAGAAAAAGAAGACAGGTAAATCGGTAGTTGGTAGAGGCGAACGACAACAGCGAGTTGCTAGGACAGAAGGTTCGTTCGAACGTTGTGACAGCGGTACATTAAATCCAGATGTCCGCAGAAAAATTCGCTGCAACACACAACTTTCGCTCTATCACTAGGTTCAAGCCATGCTGAAGACGAGCGGCGTGCTCGTTTTGAAACCAGGCGGCGCTGGGTGTCTGATTTTAATAATGCACCCCAGATTTTAAGCGCGCCCCTTGGGCAGCGCAGGTTCCTTATATGAAAGATTGCAGCAAGTAGTGAGGACTAATAAAACAAAAATCCAGGCCTTGACATGCACTTGTAAGCAGATTGAATATGACTGTCACATGCTGCCCCACATATAGAGCGGAAGTTACGGGATCTCCCCGCTGCTCCGAGTATACTTCGACATGACTCTCTTGCGCAGCGACCGGACAGCTAGCGCGCGTCCTTGACGATGGGCCGCAGCGCAACCAGCCGACGGGATAAAAATTGCCCACGATTACGTTACTTTCTACATGTACACTTACAAACAACTTTTTTTTCTTTAATTTTTCACACGTATTCCATCAAAAAAATACTCCACTAACAGTTCTTGGCTGTCATGAAAGCAGCTTTGTGGTCGGAGAAATAAAGAGGGCAGTTGAGTTATCGGAAGATTGCGGGAAGCAGCGCGCGGGTCCATAGGAACATTGCGCGACGAACAGATAGCAGCGACTCTGACGCCGCTAGCGAGTGAAGCGAGTGAGAACGGGATGCACCGTGATCCGCTGATAGCGAGACTTGTACACAATACAACACATACAACTCAAACACCGCAGAGACGAGGGAGTCTCTCCTGCGCACTTGCGAGCCAGCAGACCAACGCTGGCTTATCCAGCGCGCGGTGGAAGCCGCGACATCCCAAGGAATCCCCGCCGACCTCCTCTAAGCCAGCGCAACCGGTCCTTAGACTAGTCCCCTGTTTTTGGGCGCAATAAAGGCCGGAATACATGCGACGTTTTTTTCCACGATTTTCGCGCGTCGAAAACTGCCGCGCCGACGCGACACCCAGCTCGAGATGCATGGCGCCGCCGCGGATCCCTCGATGCGAAAGCAAATGCATCAGCGAGCGGAAATAACCGCAGAGCGAGGTACGTGAGAGAAGCGACGCTGTCCCTTGTGGTAAAATCCCGAAAGTGCTGATTCGAATGCTACTGTGCTAAATGTAGAAAACGTACATAGGTGCGCTCGAATGAACGAAGATACTTCGAAATACCCGCTCGGATACCAGCGGCACGGATTTCTTTTTATTTTTACAAATTTCACTCCAGGGAGCAAACAAACACACAGCGATCCGAGAGTAGGTCGTATACTCACAAAAAAGCGACATTCCGTGCTTGATTAAGCTTTTTTTTTTACGATAATCACATTTCTGCGGCCAAACTGCCCCATACCTCGTCAACCATGGCGGCCATGTTGGTTTGGTTTGGTTTGGTTTGCGGGGTTTAACGTCCCAAAGCAGCTCAGGCTATGAGAGACGCCGTAGTGGAGGACTCCGGAAATTTCGACCACCTGGGGTTCTTTAACGTGCACTGACATCGCACAGCACACGGGCGCGTTGCTTTTCGCCTCCATCGAAAAGCTGCCGCCGAGGCCGGGATTCGATCCCACGTCCTTGGGAACAGTAGTCGAGCGCCGTAACCACTGCGCCACCCCGGCGGGGTGGCGGCCATGTTGACAGCGGCCGCTCAAACCGGAAATGACAGCTTTCCGCGCTCCTATTGGCTCGCGTCGACAGTCGTTTCCGGTTCGAGAGGACGCCGCGCCGCACGCGCGTCATGCGTCAAATATCTGGCAGGGCCAGATCGGTGGCGGCGCGCGTTTTTTCTGACGCGGGGCGTCGAGTGCGCGCCGTCGGGCGTAAAACGCCGGTTTGACGCGGCAAAAACGCTCCATGTTCGCGTTTCGGCAACCAGAGAGCACCCTCGCCGCCACGCAGGAAGAGGGGGTGCGGACCCCTCCTCCTCTTTCTGCATGACGGCGACGGTGTTCTACGCAGTCACTGTGCCGGAGTAGCCGGGTTCGAACCCGACCTCGGCGGCTGCGTTTCGATGGAGGCGAAACGAAGAGGCGTTGTGTGCTGTGCGATGTCAGCGCACGTTAAAGATCCCCAGGTGATCGAAATTACTCCGTAGCCCTTCACTACGGCTCCTCTTTCTCTCTTTCCACTTTCACTCCCACCTTACTCCCTTCCCTTACGGCGTGGTTGAGGTGTCCACAGAAAACAAGTGAGGCAGTTACCGCGCCTTTCCCTTCCTATAAATCAATCAATCTACGCAGTCACGTTGTCTTGACTCGCTAGCGGCGGCTGCGGCATCAGTCAGTCGCTGCTAGCGCTGCCTCCAGCCACCCCTCCCCCCTCCTTTCCTCGTGTTCTCCGGTTGCTGCGCGCGCTCCTGCCCCCATCGTTCACCGCTGAGAGAACCCCCCCCCCTTTCCTGCGAGGCTCCGGTTGCCGAAGCGCCGGCTCGAACTGGGGGGATGAAAGGGGGGGGTGGAGATGGCTACGAGGCCGACGCTGCCGACTGCAACACTGATGCCGACGACGCGAAACCCAGGAACGGGAGCCAAAGAGCTGCGCTCTAAAAGGCAGACCACAGCACGCCCGCGGCAGTGCGCTCTGGGGAGATGCAGTCTCACGGCCCACTCTCGCAGCCGCTCGCTCTAGGAAGGTGTTAATTACCGAACCCGCGATCAACTCGTCGTTTCCTCACATCTTGTACGGCCGCCGCTAGCGATCAACTCTGCGACTGTACGACGCCTCATCGAACAAGAAAGCCGTGAGAATTCGTTTTCACCACAGACTCCCGGTTAATTGAACATTGTTTTAGCCTTTGTCTAAACCTTGATCTGGCTTAGAATTTTGCGCTGTGTTTTCTGTGTAATGCTTGCTCTACTTACTATATCTACTTACTAGAAGACTATAAAGGTAACACTTGCTTAGTTACCTTTATAGTCTTCTTTTATCGCAGTGTTTGTTCATCGTCGGTTTTCCATCTTGTCATTTACCGAGTTGATCGTCTTTTATCACTATCGAGTAATGGCGGTTTGTTTTGTTCGATTATTATGCAGTGTAATTTAGACTACTAGCTATAAATATGCAATTGATTGTAAAGAAAAAGTGACTTTCTTGAACTTATTCCTCACTTCCACACTGTCACACGTACTTCACGGGTTGACCGGCCTAACTTTTCACTGTGTCCTCAAACCTCATAGAGGTACGGCGGGTAACCGTAAAGGGGATTCCGCGCCTCTGTTGACGTAAAGGCAGGGGTTTGTGGCAGCCACGTAATCCGTGACGTGCTGTTGCAGGTCTCTGATGGGCTGTCCTGTAACTGGCGTCTAGCTGTGCTACTGGCGCATCAATGTCTCTGTCCAGTGAACTGACATACCGCCTGCATTTTTGATCCGCCGACTTTACATCTGCTCTCAGGGCTTTCATTTGCTCTTTATTTTCAGCAGATAATTTTGACTGTATCAATGACTGAACCTAGTGCTTGTGTAGCAGGTAGGATAGCTCACACCGTTTCTACTGTGTAGCAACTAGAGTCACTGAAAATTTTCCAGTGACTCTAGTAGCAACTAGGGTGCCTCGATGTAGCGCGCTGGTATCGAGTAAAGTCCCTCGATAAAGAGAAAGTACCGCCACGCTTTGTACTTTGCCGCCACCGCATCACCTCCTCTCCTCACCTCCTCGCCACCTACTCGGATTCAGACCCCCGCGCGACGGGCACCTCTGCGCGACGCCGCGCGCAGACGCGCGGCGCGTTCCGCTTCGCGCTAATTGGTCACTCTGGCTGTCCCCGGGGTCGCCATGGTTACACGCGCGCTTTTTGCATTCTTTGTGAAGCTTTTCGTTCTTCGCGCGCCATTTTTCACCCACTCAAGCAAAGGAGACCTTGCGCACGTTGTTTTTCTTTGCGATGTACCTCACTTGTTAAAAAATCTTAGAAATCATTTGACTAAAGGGCACCTCATCTACCTTCCCGAAGAAGTTGTGCAAAAACATAACTTTCCAACTAATGTCGTGAATTTTGAGTTCATTAAAGCACTTGTAAGGCACGATAAAACGGATGATATAAAACTTGCCCCGCACCTAAATGCTTCCTGTCTTGATCCAAGCCACTACGATAAAATGAAGGTAGGCCCAGCTTTTTCCATTTTCCATAATGACACAGCTTCAGGCTTGCGCTTGCTTCAAGACAGAGGAAAAATTCCGAGAAACGCTCTTACTACTGCATGGTTTATCGAAACCGTGTTCAGGTGGTTTCGCCTGATCACGTCACGGACAACAAAGCTAGCTTTTAGCCACGCAGTTCAAGAGGAGTATGACTCCAGTGTAGCATTTTTGGAAATGATAATCGAGCTCTTCTCTAAAATTCAAATTGGACGTGAAAAAAATGCTGTCTGGAAGCCTGTACAATCGGGAATTATACTAGCGACAATAACAGCACTAGAAGTACAAGACGTCCTTCTCAAAACGTACAACTTTCATTATGTGTTCCTGAGCAGGTTAGGCCAGGATGGGCTTGAAAACTTTTTCTCTACATTACGCGCCAAAAACCCCATCCCGAGACTATATGAGTTTAAATGTAGCTTAAGGAACGCAACACTAGGTCAATTTTTGAAGCCTAGCAAATCAGGAAGCTACTCCGAGGAGGAAGATTATTTACTATTACATTTACGCGACACAAGTGAAGCAAGAAGCGACACAGATGCTGTTCAAGCGCCCGATGATATTCTTGACCTGAGCCCTGAAATAGAGCAGTCATTAACGTACCTATCAGGCTACGTTGCTTCAAAACTTGTGAAGCGAGTACAGTGTGAGAATTGCTATAATTCTCTGATTGAACGAGACAGCTCTACGACGCTGATAGAGCTCAAAAACTTTTCAAAGCACCAGCAGTCTTTGACCACTCCATCGCAAGGGGTGATTGAAGTGATAAAAATAGCAGAGAACTACTTCCGCACTAATAAGGAAGAGCTAATCCGTAATTCTGTACATGAGTCGGAGGTGAAGCCATTACCCAAAGCGTAACTTCGCAGACATGCTTTCCTTCTTGCCATAACTTACTTGAAGACATTGTTAAAATATTCGGCAAACTGCGCATGGAAATTTTAGTGAAAAGTGAAGCGGCTAAAAGATCTTCTATTGAGAGTTCCAAATGTGCCAGTAAAAGCATTGGCATGCGCGTTGCTGTTTCAAGCATTAAATGATGTGTAGACGCTTCATTGCTTGCGAAGCAAAGGACCTTTATGTGATACTTTTAAAACAAATATCTTTCGTAAGCAGCAAGCCACTGCCTGGGATAAATTTTAAAATTTTACAGCCACTGTGTAGTTAATATCTAACGTGAGGATTTCGCTTTTCATGTCGAAATAAATTTTGTTCACAACAGAAAAGACTTTTTTTATTTCAATCCGCTTTCAATTTACTGCAACATAAAACTGAAGGGGCTCAATGGTAAAGTGCACCAAGGAAAAAAAAAACTTCAGAACGTCCACAAAGGGTGAAGGAGAGACAATAAACGTTAAGAAAACTGCGTTCCGTGCGTTGAACTTCCTTTTACTGGAGAGTTTCGGCTCCAAATAATGTGCTGGCCCTTGCACCACGTAGCATCGGCTTCATTACATGTCTGGAAATCGTAAGCAGTTCATGCTTGGTACCGTGTTGGTCATTTTTCAGCCGCACTAAATCGATTCATTAATAGCGTGATATTGCTTTTGTACAATTGTGCTTGCTTTTTGTGTTGTGTTTTGAACTGTCAGTTTTGTAAGTTTTTTTAAGTCCATCACTTCTGCGCCGCACATCTCACTGCATGCACCTGCGTTCACATCAGGAAACTAAACACATCTTCTTGCACAGCACTTACAACTAATTTATTGTACGCCGCCATAAACACTAGCAAACCGTTAGATGTCTTGCACTGATAAGCTTAATACGCATTAACTTATGCCTGGAGCACTACTTAGTTGATTACACGCCGCAAAACATCACATCTCCTTTCAGAGACGGTTTTCGTAAATGACACCCGCAGAAGAATGTTTTCTTCTGGGAAATATTTAGAAATTAAGTGCCTTAAAAAAAAGAAAAAAATCCACAGAATTTTTTCTCAGCATTCTAATCGCTTGGGTAACCGTTTATGAGAATTACTTCCACTACCGAAGCTGTAAACGGTGCTTAAAAAGCACGCCAGCGTTCAAAGGCGCGGCTGGCCGGCGGGCGCTTGGGTGAAAAAGAGTGCCGTGTGCAGCGCGGGCGGCTGGCGGGCGAGGAGAAACGAGGAGGAATGCGCCGCGAAGGATTAGAGTGTCGCTACTTTCAAAACATCAAGGGGTTTTAGTATCGAGACACCACTAGCGCCATCTAGTGGCTGTCACACAACTTGCTTAGTAGGACGACCGTGGCTACCGCGGCTGTACAACTACCGAAATCGAAGGCATATTTCATCTGCCAGTGCTCGCCTACAATAAAAAAATTACTATATACTTGCTTCCGTCGTTACTGTACAAAAATAGTTCCCGTAATCGAGAGTAGATATAGGCATAAAATGGTTGCAGGCATAGCACATTGTCGGCAGAGGCGAACAGCTTTCTGCCGTGACGTATAACTGTCAATGCGATCACTTTTTGTAAGACGCTTCTTACCTCAGTTTTAATCAGACTCCATTGCTCAGCTTAAATGACGGTGACGGCATTGGAATGTAGAACGATGTAGAAGCGCGTTCGAGTGCTCTCCGAGCGTGTTTATAGTGGATAGCGTGTATACATCCGCCTGCCAAAGGAAGAAGCGCCGTGTGATGACGCGCAGCACAGTGGCAGACTTGATTCCAAATATCCGAAAGCGCTTCAAACTTCTCCGCGCATGAATGAGTGGAATCGTGGCGCCATTCTTGGGGAAGCTGTTTTTTCACGGACCGCCGCCCCCACCCTGTAACGTCGGAAAACTCGTTTCTTTAAATCTGTTAAATCTCGTTTGGTGCCCTCGTGATAGAGTTTCGGCTCACGAATGGCGGAAAACCAGTGCCCAAAAAATCGGTTCCCGGATGTTGTCTATCGGCTTTGGCTCGACGTCACTTCAAGGTTCGGTGACAACGGGGCTAAGGACATTTCATACCTAAAAGAGCAGCGACAGTGTTGGATTCACGTGACCGCACAAGTAGCATGGCAGATCGTTTTGCTCCTCGTTCGTGCGTCAGTTTATCATGTTTTAGATAACGTGGCTTCTCCTATCGTACCATAGATGTAATAACATTTTGTTTATTCGCTGTTGAGATTTTTGAACTAGTAGAGACACCGATTCTCCGTTGTGTATTTTGTCTGTGGACGGATGCGCAGCAAATAACCAAGCATGAAGTCACGCTCATTGCGCGAAAAAGCGATAAATCGTTTACAATTGAAATTGACACTGTGCAGTTACGGTTTCAGCCTTCCAAAAACGGCTGTGACGTAACAGACACGCCGAGGCGCAGGCATGCGAACTAAACCGTAGTATACATAGTCGCTTTGCTTATTTTAAGACAAAAGAAATAGGTCATCATACCCGACGTGTGTATTACTCCGCTGACCAGTACACAGAATCAGTTTTTGACATCTGACCGCACCAAACAAGCCACGGAGCATCAAGCCTCGAGCCTGAAACTTAGTTTTTTTCTTAGGTAACCAGAAAATATTTCAGTGGGCTACTTCAAAGAAGGAACTGTGTGCGGCGGTTACTGCACATTTCAGATGATCCGACTATCGAAGGAGTGAGGGAGAAGAGACAAAGTTCAGTCCCTGCTGAAAGTTTACCGTGCTCGGCATGTTGATTCTTGAAGGAATCACTCTGCCAAGCAGACATAGTAAAATATTTCGCACTAGAGAAATAATGAATAAATGGAAATGAAGAAATAGGTCGAGGAACGGTACTAACTATATTCAATGTTCTGGAATTATGCGTGCCGAGCGTGCCAGCGCGAAGGAAAAAAAAAAAATCAAGGGCCTTTCTGGATAGGTTTGCTTCAAATCTGCCGCATGCTCCTACCAATGAAATATTCACCACGCGTCTCTAATTGCTAGTCTAAAGCTTCCCTATATAGCTCTAATCACAGGCGGAAATGAACCGTGTGTGTACACACGAAATCCATTGAGCACCCAATTTTTTCTTATCCGCTTTATTATTGGGTGATTGGTCACTTATTCTGTGTGTACTCATCTGGACAAACAGAGCCTGGTTAGAATGAAGGGCAAGGTAATGTCGGCTACCCTCCTCCTCCCTCTTTTTTTGCTCACTTGCAGGGAAGGCTGACCAGCGGGTCGTCAGTTCTACAGAGGTGCCAGCCATGGACAGCATTCTGGCGCCGGTGTCGATGGAAGTTCTGCTGCTGGTGGTCTCCTGCCTACCCGGAACACAGCGAGCGGCAAATACAGCCAGACCGGTGTTGCTCTGTGGTAATAAGGGAACATCTTTTCAAGCCATTACTTCCAGGGCAATGAGAATTGCAAGCCTATACCCGCAAAAAGAACAAAAAAAAAAAAAGAAAACTGTGGGGACACCTTTAAGAGAGAGTTTAGGATCAAACCCTCAGGGACCCCTTGGATTCCGAACCAGACACGTTACTCTATAGGCTACACGGTAACGTTTGCACGACTGAGAGCGGAGATTTGTCAGTTTCACGTAATCTTTTACAAAATGTGGTAGCTTATACCACTTTATGCTAATTAGCGTGTGCGAGATAATGGATGTAAAAATTAGAGATAAGTGCTTATGCAAGTAGCAAACTGCACGTAGTACGAGAATGACAATCTGCAATGCCTTAAAATGTGACTAAATTGTCTCGCATTACCATACAGTCGTAAGGTATTTTAAATATTTATGTGAAAGTGCACGCGACACAGATACCTAGTGTAAAGCATGGCCTAGGAGTGTACGTATCTTACTCGTAGCCCAGTGCATGGTCCTGGTAGGTTCGATTCTCACCCGCATCTCGCCCACCCATCTCAGTCTAGAAGCCCGAGTTGGCAGCACCTGCTATGTCGTGTTTTGCCGTGAATTACGTCTCGCAATCCCCCAAGCAATCAATATACCTGCTGATGTCACCTGCCCAATACCCCATGCCAGAGCCATACCATGATTTTTCGCTCACAGTACAGACAACGCCGGATTTTCCGCAGAACGAGGTAGCCGTTAAATGACAAGCTTCATAGAAATATTGTATGAGAACATGAGAAAAGCTCATGGTCATTTAAAACCCCACATGTTGAAATTAATCCGTAGCCATTTTGCTCTGTATTAATTTCGGCCAGTTGGGGTTCTTCCAAATGGTCCATTAAAAGCTATTTACTAAAACTACAAAACGGGCACGAACAACGGGTATCCCACCAGCCGTTTCCGCGACGAAAGAAATGCTTAAATTACTTCATAAACGTCGAAGATATCGGCGATCAAAGATCATGCCCCCCCCCCCCCCCCCCCCCCCTCCGCATTGTCTTCTTATCTCAACGCAGGCCGGCGTGCAAAAAACTAAAATAAAAAATAAAGGAACTAAAAACAGCAGGTCGTGAGAGCAGCCGAGTAACTTGGGCGCGCCCAAAAAGCCCAGTTGACTTCAACGGGTATGTGTGGCTAAGAGCGCGTGATGACGTGTTGCCCTAATCTGATGCAGGCGGTCGTCAGAAGCACTTTTTAAAAATTATTTTTAAATTATTGGGTTCATGCCGAGTGCTAAAATTTTACACTCGAATACTCGTAAACACCACCCTTAGTGATTCGTTTCATTAGAATATAGCTATAGACATCATTTTATGACATCACATGGTACACGGGCGCCTTACATTTCCTCTGAATAGGAACTTGGCTACCGCAGCCGGGATTCCATCCCACTACCCTGAGCTCAGCAGACGAATACCACATGGCACTCAGTCACAGCGGAAGGAGGGTGTGTGTGCAACGGAAACGCGTGGGTCCTATGTGAGCGCACGTGCAGAATGCGAATGCGGTATGGGGACACATTATTTAGAGTTTTTTTTTTTTCATCATCACTGGCATCGCATATTTTTTTTTTTTCTTAATGTATTTTTTCCGCGATCTATTATTACGAATGGTCCGTTTATGAACAGTTTTGGTTAGAAACCAAAGTGTGCATTAATTACTACTGTACATCCAAGTAACTCGTGCTATGGTCTTTCCAGTTGTGATGTATGGATGCGAGAGTTGGACTGTGAAAAAGGCTGACCGCCGAAGAATTGACGCGTTTGAATTGTGGTGCTGGCGAAGACTCTTGAGAGTTCCTTGGACTGCCAGAAGGTCAAATCAGTCGATATTGTCGACCATAAACCCTGACTGCTCATTGGAGGGTCAAATTCTAAAGTTAAAGCTCAGCTACTTTGGTCATCTGGTGAGAAGAGAGGAGCCGCTGGAGAAAGATCTGATGTTGGGAAAGGTTGAGGGTCACCGGAGAATGGGTAGGCAGCGAACGCGATGGTTAGATGGCATCCTCGAGGCACTGCAGATGAAGTTATGTGATGTTAGGAAGATAGTGAGAGACCGGGAAGCGTGGTGTGACATGGTCCATAGGGTCACGAAGAGTCGGACACGACTGAACGACTGAACTGAACTGACATCCAAGTATGCAGCCGTTTTCATTTATACAAGGTGGAAAAGTTGTGCATTTATGTATTGCGAAAAGGCGGCAATGTTATAGTTTTTAACAGACCGATATAAAGATACGTTATCAAACAAGAAAAGTTACAAGAAAATGTAAAGTAGGCTTACGCGTGGTGTTAAGCAGGACCAAGTAGATTTAACAGAGCGTAGAACGCACTTTTTACTACAGTAACCCTTCAGCCTCGTAGCTCGTACTTCTGGTGACTTTCTCGTTTCCATGTTTTCTCTTGAGTTCTTCTTGTAGCTTGACGACATATTCGGAATCCATAGGCCCTGTATTACGGTTTTGCTTAGCGGTTTACCATTGACGGTTTGGAATTATTAAATGTTCTATTTCACGGCATGCAAATGAAGGTAGATAAGACGTTGCGTCACTAGTTTGCTACGAAAGGTGGATAGTCTGGTGCCACATGAAGGACCGTTAGGGATGACGTATTAGCAAATGAAGCGCAAGAGGCAGTACAGTCAAAACTCGATTTAACGAAACCAGATTTAATGAAAGTCCGATTTAACGATATCGCGATTCCCCCTCAGACGCTCATATGGTCCAATGCTTGGAGTAACTCGAAATAACGAAATTAACTTCAATCCGTCCCCATATAACGAATCTGTAGCTAAAAATGAAGGTGGAAAAGTTTATTTTTGGTATATTTTGCACAAAACACTGAAGAATATATTGACTGCGAGCAAACGGCAAACATCGTGCAGCAACTACGTTCCGCTTTTGCCAAACTTGCTCGATGGCTCGATGAATGCTTTCGCACTAAAATAAGCGACGTCGTCACGCGGCCGCATGACGCACACAGCAAGTCGAACATCAACAATGCATTATTTGGATGCATCCAGACTGATCCGCGACAGAGGCCACAGCCTTTTCGGGCAATCCTGTGCGAGTAGTTGACGAGAAATTCGGAGGTCAAGGGATCGAATTCTACCGGCGACATGTGGTTCTTTTTTCTACTTTCAGTCACTTCCACGATTAATTATTACTCCACATTGTTTAACTCAAATAAGAAAATGCCGCCACTTCCTGGAAGACGTTGAAGTAATGCGCGTTAGCACTTTGGTTTACTTAGAATTAATATGAATGAGATTAACGTGATTAATGGGATTAAAGTAAGGTACGCAAATGGAAATACAAATTTGTAGGTTTATTTTCCCATACGATAAACACACTCACTAACACTTCATTTGTACATATTACAACCAATTTCCGACACATCACTGCTTTACATCTCTGCAATGCTGCAATGCGAGAACGCTTGCGTTCGCGGTCACTCTGCTGTCTCGTCCTTCGCTCCTTTTCGGTTTTGGCCGCCCGCGGCGTTGTTTATATCCGAGTATGTCTGACCTTACGGGCACGAGCCCACCCAATTTTAGTGGCCCCCACCTTGGCTATGACGTCCCATAGAGAGCCGCCATATTGAGTTTGGAAAACAGAAACTATGCGCCATTTCGTCCCCTGACGTGGTAATCACATGGTTCCACTTCTATCCGCCATATCCGACCGTGACGTCATCAATTGACACCCAAATTTGGCCGCCATCTTGGATTAGAAATTTCGAAACTATAACACCACCTTTAATTATGATGTCATAATCACGTGTTTTACTTCTAGCCACCATATTATATTATGACTTCATCATTGGCAGCCGAATTCGGTCGCCGTCTTGGATTGTGACGTCATAGTCACGTGGTGGCCTAAGTCGGCATTCTTAAATACCCTGGACTTAGAAAATTTCACTCCGAAGGGACGTGGTAGCAGACCTCAAGAAATCGAGAAACGTGATGAGTAAGAGATAACGCTCTTAAAAATTTACGCTTTCCTTTGTGTTCGCGGCTGTTGTATCCTACTTATATAGTGCTCACCACTGGACATCTTATATGCGGCGCCAGTTTTTCTCACTTTCGTATCAAAACCGTTAAACAGTCGTTTGTCGTACATCATTCTGGATGGTGCAATAGGATTCCCTGCTGTATTTAACATACATGTGCTAGTCAAGTTCGAGGATAACTCGCGACAGGGATTCGAACCGACAACATAGGTACCTCCAATTACGTGCTTTCAAACTGAGGTTTCGATGAATACGGCTCCCAGATTCCCTATAAAACTTGCCAGTCTACGCGTAAAACACACACACACACACACACACACACACACACACACACACACACACACACACACACACACACACACACACACACACACACACACACACACACACACACACACACACACACACACACACACACACACACACACACACACACACACACACACGCACGCACGCACGCACGCACGCACGCACGCACACACACACACACACACACACACACACACACACACACACACACACACACACACACACACACACACATGCACGCACGCTCAAACACGCACACGCGCACACACGCACACACACTGAGTACAACAGCGGCAGTAATTATCGGCAGGAGAGATGAGAAACTTGGTACGAAATAGGAGAATGATAGTTGCATATTGCAACAATCCAGTTTCTTTCATTGATTTTTTGGAGAATTTTGTGCATTCAAAATAAATAAATACCATTAAATAACCATTAAATAAAACCACACTCGTAAACATTACCCCGGCGAGAATGCTTTCGCATTCATGCATTGTACGTAAGCAGTCTTAGGTGTCTCTGCCGAATTTTAACCCAGATTTAAGCGCAGAATTTGCACCGCATGCGTAAGAGTATATAATCATGCGCTGTCAACCGAGAAATATAAATGTTCCTATTCCGCAGAAATGACGAGAGATATGAAGGTACACATGTTCGAGTGTTCCAAGAGGATTCTTCAGCCGCACGTGAGTGGCTTCTTTTAACGTTTTTGCGCGTTTATGAAGCCATCGTAAAAATATTCATATTAGTTAAAGGCTCCTAGAGGCGTTTGAAAAAGCTCGGTATGCGTTCTTTGAAAAGCAAGGCACAAAAAAAAAAAAAAAGAGCCAATACTAATAACACGCAGCCAACCAAATTTTCTTAATGAAGAATTCGTGGGTGGAGTGCGGTCCGCGATACTTGGTCTGTATTCTTTGTTTTTATGTTTTTTTTTTGTTTTTTTTTTTTTTTTTTTGCTCGCCATGGTGTATGAGTTTAGAGGGAAAATGTGGAGAGCACTCAAGGCGGGTTTTCTGGCTAAGAAAACATGCCCTCTGCAATCGATGAGTGGTTTACTGCTTAGAGTGTCCCAGTTTTGAAGAAAAAGAAATCATAGAATATACAATGCACGGAAAAGAAGCGCGGATTATAGAAAAACAGCACAAAACCGCGCCTCTTTTGGAGTTGGTGACGTCGTTTCGCACGCGTTTTTGCATTGTACCGCGATCACTGGCCTGATATTTTCGTTGCGTCGCACCGTACCAGGTGATAGTGTAATTTATTCACCTTTTCCCCAGCGTGCGCTTGTTCATTACGGGTGTCAAACGGCCAAATTCAGTGTACCAACCAGCGGGTACATTTCGCGTTCTAAAATCTCACTGCGGCGACATGGTGTTATAGCTACGCCGGGGAGAAAATTGTAATCCGAAATTAACTATTTGCAAGTGACGTGCATGCACTTTCGTCCTCTATTTGTGTAAGGCGAAGTTGCTGCGCCTGATTTTCGCGACAGGCGCACTGCAACACACGACAAAAAATACGGGGCAATATGCTATATACAGCTGACGTGCTAGCATCTTCTAAGCCCATGCAGATGCAAATTTTGTGCTCCGACCTGGCTTAAGAAAGGATCTACATGACATTGTTCGCTATATTTTCATTAACTCGAGGATTAATATAGTTCATACAGCACTGCCAGGCGAGTTTGCCACAGACTGTGGCTGCACATCAGCTAGCTTGACAACGCCAGCACTGCTGCGATTCTCTGCAGGATTGCAGCCGCACAGGAAAGCTGACTGATAATTCATGTATATAGCGCGCCAAATGGAGTGAGTTCGTTGAACTTAATGAGGCGAGTACTTTTTTGCAGCTGATGTCAGCGAATTTGATATTGCGACGCTGCGACATTGAATCTAAAAGCGATTATAAAAAAGAAGGCCAGCATACAGTGAAACCGAAGAAATAATACGGAACTTTTTCTGTATGTGATGTTGGTTAACGGTAAATTATCAGTGCAATAATTTTTGAAAATGCCACTAAATTTGGCCGCATGACTGACATTACTACACACTCGCGAAAATGTAGGACCTTCTGCAATTATGTTTTCATTGAAGTTAGGCTACGAATAATAGTCGCTGCGAGGACACAAAAAGCAAATAACTGCTCACGGGCGTGGTTGGGCGCAGGCAAGACGTTTTTAGGGAATTATTTCTTTGGCCCTGTAAATATCGAGCAGTGATCAGTGATCAAAGCAAAATTTTAGAATTATTATTTGAACAGGGGGCGGATATAAGGCTCGGCGGTTGCATTAAGTTGTATGAACGTCGGCGACCAGTTTGCTTCGACCCGACACTTAACGACATCATCGCGGTGTTTGAGACTCCGCGCGGCAAATATTATCAAGCGCCGATGACATACTCGGCTAGTACATTTATAACCTCCGTTTTAGAGTGGGATTGTATTTCTGCAGCAATTAAGAAGTCGACAAGTAAATAAAAGCGCATCAGAATCATGAAACAAACATCAGACACCCGTCATGAGCACTGATGGCTAGCAGACGACGCGAGCGTGCATCCACATTGAGGGGGTTTCGCCGCCGCGCCGCCGCGCCGCAAGATGGCGATTCTGCTCGACCTTGAATGTGAAAGGAGATGTTGACGATGGCTTTGGCAAGAGGTAACAGAGTGCCAAGAAGCCTCCGCCACAAATAGGCAAGGGCCAAGAGGCAGTTCCCTTCCTCGCCTTTATGACAATAGACTTTTAGTTTAGCGCTGCCGCTTACCGCTACCGCCTACCGCTACCGCGCGAGTGTCAGTACGCATGCGCAGATCACTCCGATGGCGACAGATGGCGCCCCGTTCCTGTCAAATTTCGGCGGACGCCGCACGCGGGGACCAATCAGCGCGTGCTGTACTGACGGTGCGCGGTAGCGGTAGACGGCCGCGGTAAGCGGCAGCGCTAAACTAAAAGTCTATTAAATCCCATAACCCAAACCAAACCATGGTTGCATGCTCGCAGGTCGTGACGCTCCTCGAAAAGCGGAGCAAGAGATTTTTCAAGGGGCGCGACGTTGTGGACGGCATTACCGACATGTGTGTCGAAGCATCGAAAATTGTGAACAATAACGTAAGTATGTCTCCTGACTCCGGACGACGATGGCAGGAAAGAAAAAAAAAACGGCAAAAAAAGTACAACCGAACCGGATCAGCATGAGCGAAGTGTGGTATCGGTCGGCTCTATTTACGTTTATCTCGCTCGGCATGCTGTAGGAGTTGAGAGGAAAAACGTGGGGGCTGATTTTAATCGCCGATATCTCTGCTGCTACATATGCTATAGACTCAGAAATTTCTGCGGGAAGGTAACAGTCTATTCTACATCTTATCGGCTTTATTTACCGCAATGGTGGAAGCAGGCTGGAACACTTTGGAGCAGGTTGGGAGCAATAAACTCGTTTGACCCTAGAACCATGCTTCAATTGAAGCATAGTTCTAGAGTCAAGCGAGTTTATTAACTTCAATTTTCTATTCCTGCCACACAAATATATCAACTTTTCCTTTTTGTTAAACGTTCAATGCTTTGATGCATACTTATGCATCTCTCACAAGATAAGACAAACTGCCAAAGCATGTACAGATGCTTAAAATAACACAAATATAGCCTGAGCAGCAATTTAGAAAATAAAAGCAAAAACTGAATGCTTGCTCCAACACTTAATGACTAAACATTAAGCTTTACTATTTTGACTCGATAGATTGAAACGCAGGATCTACTAGCACATTTCCGTACTCTATCATGCGCATATCCTTTTTGATCCTATGTCAATGAATTCCTGTATGCTGGTCAGTAGTGCCTTTGGAAAAGATGGGCTGCACTATTCCCCCTTCAGATTCTTTACTTCAGTCTTGTGACAGTGGTTCATGTTTTCGCTTGAGCTACGCTAGGGCTTCCTTAATTTCAACACATTGCCGGTAGGCCCTGTATGGCTTAGCAACACATCAGAACATTTCTGCGATTGGCACTTGTGCACACTTCATTAGGTCAAGGTCACCTGAAGGTCAAAGTTAGTGCCACGCGAAGACCGGCCCTACCTAGCGTAGTGAACATTTAGCTTCAGTTGTAAATTAGTTTATAAGAAAAGGAAGGCGCAGTATCTGTCAAGGTCACTTGAAGGTGAAAACCAGCGCTACGCTGAAGTCTCTAACTACCTGCCATAGTGAAGCTTCCGCTTCGAAATTCAGCACAGACACTTGGGACGTACCGCCAATGAATGTTGTTGTTTTTGTGGCTTTAGGAAGAAGGAAAAGAAAATGCACGAGCCTGCTACTGGCTCTGTAGCTGAGCCACCTCCGCTGCCTAGAAAAGGAAGAGGGAGAGAAAGACGCGCGCCGCTACAACAGCCGTCGTCCACCACCGAAGCGGTGGCGGGTGCAATGACGGCTTACAACAGATAAAAATTCGGTGGCTGGCTAGCCCCCACCGCAAGCGGCGGTGGCCTACCTTTCCGCTCACTCCAACGCTGTGTCCCTGCTCATTTTTTTAAAGGAGAAAGCCTTTCTGGGCTCATATGGAACGAAATCCTGTGCGCCAGTTCTGCATGGGATTTGTGTGCTGTGCCAATCGTCCTGATGACGTCATTACAAAAAACAAGAATCCTGGTTCCACTGGGAATCGAACCTCCCCCCTAAATAAATTACCGTTACTTTCGTGTCGTTATTGGGAAATTATTGTTAAATAGGACATAATTTTTAAAACCCATCAATAATGGACGTCTGTTAGTAAATCAAGGTCGAACCAGATAAAAACGCGACGTCCATGTCCTTTTAATTTTTGTCCTCAGACTTGTCTTATTCTTTCAGCTGTGAAGCATTTATCCTGCAATACAATGAATATGCGTGAAATTACACGAGCATTCCACCGCAAAAGAGCCAAGTAGCATGGTAAGAATGTTGCTTATTAGGTTCACCATCATCAGCAGCAGACTCAGCAGCAGCAGTCGGATTATACCCACCTCAGGGCGAAGGCCTCTCGCATATGCCTCCAATTACCCGGTCTGCATCTACTTGACCCCTGCGAACTTCTTAACCTCATCCGCCCACCCAACTTCTTGCCGCCCCCTGCTACGCTTTCCTTCCCTTGGAATCCAGTTTGTTACCATAAGCGACCATTGGTTATCCTCTTTTCGCACTACATGTCCTGCCCATGCCCACTTCTTCTTCTTGATTTCAACTAAATGTAATTAACTCGAGTTATTTCTCTGACCTACTCTGTACGCTTCCTATCTCTTAACGTTACACCTGCCATTTTTCGTTCCATAGCACTCCGCGTTATCCTCAACTTAAGTAGGACCCCTTTTCGGTAGCCTCCGCGTTTCAGCTAATTAGGTTACAATCCAATAAAACGGTGGTGAAAGCCCCTCAGGGGAAACCCTCTAAACTGATCATGACAAGTCTGCACCTTTCCTTGGGTGTTTTGGGTCTTGACAACCTGAGACTCGATTTGTGGTGGCCGGCCTACGAGGACTTGCTAAACTACACATATGTGCGAAGTTTGCTCTTCAATAACGCTGCACACTGCCTTCTTGCCTTGCAGGTTGCTCTCACCGTGATGCAAGTCAAGGTAAGGACGCTCGCGCCCTCTGAAGGCCTCGCGTAAATTATTCGCGTAAATTTAGCTTGAAACATGACGATACTCGGGTGTTCATGAAATGCAAGCCGGAATAAGCGGGAGCGCATTACTGAGAAAATGGCAAGGCAGCTTGATCAAAGGATATCAAACAATGTAATAAGAGAAAACAAAACGAATACAATTTCATTACCTCACCTTTCTTTCTGTGGTTTGCGTTTATAACCAGTCACTTCCTTTCAAGTTTTTTCTTGGGGCACATATCAAATTCCGAGTTTTCTGCAAAATTGCGATAGCCACTGCAGCGATCGTTTTACCTTTTTTTTTTTTTTTTTTTTTGTTTGCTTATACAGGACGAGGACAAGAACTTCACCGAGTACGCCCTCTGGAACTGTATGAATAGCACTCGATACATGATGGCGCACGAGGGGTCCTGAATGCTTATGGGAACGCCGTGAATACTCACATACTGTAATAAAATTTACTGCGGTGTATTGAGGCTTTTATCCGCATGGGTTGTGCGCCAAATGTTTTTTGTTGTTGTAGTAGTTGTTGTTGTTGTCCTCATAAAAATAGCGCATATCCACAAGGAGGATTGGCCACGACCAGACGGTGATTACAGTTTCTGAGATTCCATTCTGTAGAACTGAGATTAGAATTTTGATAAAATCCTGTTCACTGACAGTAATGGTTGAGGGTGGTGCATGGGCTTGCTGAAACCTTAATTAATGAGATTAAAATAATAGCAATATAGATAAATAAATAAATACATAATTAGGAATAACAGCTAGTAAGTATATCAACGATAAAGGACAAAAATTATAACAGCCAGTTATGATAGAAAACGTTTTGATTATAGTAGAAAATTTGGTACAGCAGAGTATATGCATTCCCAACGGCACGTCCCAGCATAGAAGCGCCAAGAGACAGAACAACCGCTGACGACAAGTGCAAGTTAAGTTTCTGTAATGACATTTCTAGAAGACGCCTCCTTAGCGATGTATATTGGCGATAGAAGAGCAAAAAATGTTCAATTGTTTCTGGCTAATGACAATATTGGCACAATGAAGAGGCTGCAAGACCAGGCCTGTAAAGGTAAAGTTTCTTTCATCCAGGAAAGTAAAGGAATTAGTGCGAAATTTTCGCCTTAAAATATAATTACGAAAAATCGCACAGGTTGGAAGGAGGTCAAAGATCGGACCACTCAGGGCTGCTTTCGCTAAAGTATTAAAGTATCAGCAGACTCATTGAATGAAGGCCCCTGTGACCAAGAACCCAAACTATCGTAATCGATTAAACATGAGGAGCGATGATAAATTTAAATGTGCGAACTGCGACTCAATAGACTCAGATAGGGAAGTGCCCATCGATAATGTGTCCGTAAGTATTAAAGCCGTTGAATAAGAATTTGGGAGCATACGCAAGGCAAGAACTGCAACTAATAACTCTGCTAAATAAATCGGGGTGAAATCTGGAAGACGGAGAGAAAAAGGCCAGCCATGGGGCTGAGAGAAAATGTTCACACTCGCCTTTTCTTCACATACCGAGGCATTAGTTGCAATCATAACATGTGAGCGGAAAGTCCTCAAGTAGTCCTGTAGTATGCCGTTTAAAAAGGGGAAAGGTAGTAACTTGGCCTTAAGTGGATAAATATCATCTACGATTATATTCCCACATGATGTGATTGGTCCTACAGGAAAAATTTCAACCATCAGCACATTTAGTGGTCCCAGCAAGGATTCAACGAAACAAATTTGAGGAGACTGAGACCTCCTTACACTAAAGGATTCCCCTGGATAAGTAAGGAAAATCAACTTGGTCATATGTCGCTCCGAATCGCATAATTTTAAGAATGTTTTGACGGTCACAAGGCGAAACCTCGAGGTAAGGGGTTGCAATCGCGCTTCAAGGTACAAAACATTGTTGGACACAAACTTGGGGAGTCTCAAACAAAGACGAAGGGCTTCTCTCTCTAAGAGTAGAAGCTGACGAAGTTTATATGCAGCGGCTCCAGAAAACAGGACACAGCCAAATTCTAAAATAGGGCGAACATACATTTTGTAAATCATCAAAAAGAGCGCGCCTGTGCATACCGCACCGGGGGACTTCTCAGCCTACGCAGCATTCCTCCCGCCCTGACTCCTTTCGCAGCAACTTGCTCTATGTGAGTTTGCGAAGTCAGAAAGGCATCATATGTGACTCTGAGGTACTTTATGGAGCACACCTGAGGTATCACATTATGCCGGTAAGTTAGTGAAATGTTAACTTGCTGAGCCTGAATAGAAATGAGAAATACAACCCTTGTTGTTGTAAGGGTAAGAGCGAATAACAGCATAATGACAGCAGCGAACAGCAGCAGCAGCAGCAGCAGCAACGACAATAATAATAATAATAATAATAATAATAATAATAATAATAATAATAATAATAATAATAATAATAATAATAATAATAATAATAATAATAATAATAATAATAATAATAATAATAATAATAATACGACGTTTTTACTGATTAATAAATCAGGTATTATACAAAGCAAGGCTTATGCCTGCTATATGGGGCTAACTGAAGAACACTATAGGCGAAACTATTCGAAGATCACTTTATTGATCCATTATCAAATTTTGAAATAAGTTTGTTGCGCGTGAATGAAGCCATTGGCTTACCGGCAGTCGGGTCTAACACTCTTACGGCCGCATTCAAGCCGTGTGCCCTTATCCTTGCACGTCACGTCACTTACGCGATCGTTACCGTTGAGCAGCCCTATTGAAAGCTTTCATCATGACAGGTTTCATTGAATACCCCCTCCATCAGGGAACTTCCAAGCAACAGGTAGAAAGAGCGACATCTCGGCGAGGCGTTGCGAACGTTCCAGGTCGCTGTCAGACTCACTCGCTAATGTGTGGCGCTATTCGCTCAAGGCGTTCTAATCTGGCAGCGAGCTAAAAACAATGCCGCCTAGATAGACAAGGCCTAGGTATATAGCCTAGGCATTTCTTCGCCTCTGCACACGAATGACGCAACAGCGACGTTCGACGTCTCCGTTAAGGCTTGGGCATGAGCCAGACATGGAAGCTTACTTTCGCAGACAGCTGTCGTGTGTCAGAAGCTAACGCTAAATAACGTCACTTCACCCGCTTTTTTTTTTTTTTTACATTACTTCAATCGCTTGCTTCATCTTGACATGCGAAATCTCGACAAGCTTTTAGGACTTCTCACGACTTACAATAAAAACAAACACCGGAGAAGAATGAGATTCATGCGGCATCCCATATTTTGCGGTGGCAAATTCCTTTTAAGTGATTATTATACATGTGAGGTCCTGTAGCTGCCGACATTCCTTTCAGGTGGAGGTTCCGAGATCAGTGGGATCATATAATAGTCTTATGGTCAAATAGGTGGGCACTCCCATGGCACCTACCAGAGATATGCTCCTGATTTTTCGAGGCAGCAAAGCTTGAGACGAGGGGGTATAAGGGTTGCGAGTGTTCGACTCCAGTTCATCCCTCCATATATGAACGGAGCTGACAGAGTTTGCAACTCCCTCCTAGAGTTACCACTCCCTCCTCACCACTCTCTCAAATGGGACACACTTCAGTAACAACTATAAGCCTGGCTTTATTGTATCCGTTAGCGTGAGTGTGTGCGTGCGTGCGCGCACGCATATGTATGTATGTATGTATGTATGTATGTATGTATGTATGTATGTATGTATGTATGTATGTATGTATGTATGTATGTGTGTATGTGTGTATGTGTGTATGTATGTATGTATGTATGTATGTATGTATGTATGTATGTATGTATGTATGTATGTATGTATGTATGTATGTATGTATGTATGTATGTATGTATGTATGTGCGCGCGCACCGGTGTGTTGTGTTTGATAGAGGAAATCATGTATGAATTGATCCTTAACTTTAGATTCCTCAGTGAGGGGTTCGGATAATGCCGAACATTACAACAGTCTTATATTTAGCTTTGATCAAACGTTACAGATAAAGATAAGACGCACGTTACAGATAATGTTACATTTCTTTAATGATACGAACAAACGATGGACTAACCACACACACACACACACACAGAGAGAGAGAGAGAGAGAGAGAGAGAGAGAGAGAGAGAGAGAGGTTAGATAGATTTAGGCAAATATTTCGAGCAAGACACATATGTACAATTACAGACAACCTTTTTTATAATTTTTCACACGTATTCCTTCAAGAAACACTCCACTAGCGGCTCTTGGCTGTCATGAAAGAAGCTTTGTGGTCGGAGCAATGAGGAGAGCCACTGAGTTATCGGGAGGTTGCGGGAGGTTGCGGGAGGTGGTGCGTGGACCCATAGCAACGTTGAGCGACGAACAGATAGCAGCGACTGACTGATGCTGCTGACGCTGCTAGCGAGTGAAGCGAGTGAGAACGGGAACCGTTGATAGCGAACCGGCGTTTCGGCAACCGGAGAGCACCCTCGCCGTCACGCAGGAAGGGGGGTCGGACCCCCTCCTCCTCTTTCTGCATGGTGGCGACGGTGGAATGAAAGTGGAAAGAGAGAAAGAGGAGCCGTAGTGGAGGGCTGCGAAGTAATTTCGACCACCCGGGGATCTTTAACGTGCGCTGACATCGCACAGCACACGGACGCCACTTCGTTTCGCCTCCATCGAAACGCAGCCGCCGTGGTCGGGTTCGAACCCGACCACGGCGGCTGCGCCCCACCGGGGTGGTGCAGTGGTAAGACGCCCGACGGGTTCGAAACGAAGTGGCGTCCGTGTGCTGTGCGATGTCAGCGCACGTTAAAGATCCCCTGGTGGTCGAAATTACTTCGTAGCCCTCCACTGCGGCTCCTCTTCCTCTCTTTCCACTTTCATTCCCACCATCCCTTCCCTTACGGCGCGGTTCAGGTGTCCACATAGCAAGTGTGACAGATACTGCGCCTTTCCCTTCCTGTGAACCAATTATCTACGCAGTCAGCCCCGCCGGAGTGGTGCAGTGGTAAGACGCTCGACTACTGTGCCGGAGTACCCGGGCTCGAACCCGACCTCGGCGGCTGCGTTTCGATGGAGGCGAAACGAGGAGGCGTCCGTGTACTGTGCGATGTCAGCGCACGTCACAAATCCCCAGGTAGTCGAAATTACTCCGAAGCCCACCACTACGGCTCCTCCTTCTATCTTTCCACTTTCACTCCCACCTTCCTCCCTTCCCTTACGGCGCGATTCGGGTGTCCACAGAAAAATAAGTGAGACAGTTTACCGCGACTTTCCTTGGTGCCCCTAACTGCTCCACGCTATAGACGGCCCCGCTCCCCAACAGACGCCAACCGTGCACTTTTTAACCACTTCCGGCGCAGAACAATTTGAGTCCATTGTGCACGTGTACCCTGTCACCCTAGTGAGCCGCAATATAGCTGCGGTCACAGACGTGAGTGTGCCCTCCTCGTTGTGTTCTGACCTCGAAACTCGATCACGACCGTTTAACGGCGAGCAAATGACAGGCGCGCAGCTGCTAATAAGTGGTCCGCGTCCTTGCACAGACGACCTTCCCAGGCATTCACTTCGGTCGTGCTCTTCATCCTCCTTCTCAGTGCCCGTCATGCACCCGTCAAGGTTCCAGCAGTGCCCGTCACTCGTCACTCAGTGCGCGTCGTTACGCATGTCGTGACGATACGAGCTCCGAGAAGACGCGCGCGCTCAGATCACGACGCCGCATTGACGAGTGCCATAGTAGCGAGCGAGCATGTCCGTCCGGCGGAACAACGACGAGCGTGTTATAGCGTTCGTGTTTCTACACACGGCAGGTGGTTGTCGAGGACACTGATAGATTCCACACTGAGTCGCATCATTATACTGCAGCCGAGAGCAGCTATAGTTATAGAGGCCTCCTTCGACGCCGGAGACAAAGAGTCGTAAATACTTGTCCACTCGAGTTTGAGAAATGGAGGGAGAGAGATATATGATGATGATGATGATGATGAGAAGGAGGAGGAGGACAGAGAAGCCCCGTAATGTGTGCGTGTCTGTGTAAGTGTACGTTGCGAGTATTCGTTACGAGTGCACATGTTTGTACACTACGCAATGAGTTTCATTTGTGCATATTCTGGGCGTGCGTGCTGCCTGTGTTTAAAACGTTATGCGTACGCGTATACAGTAAATGTTGAACACGCGAATATTTTGTTGAAATGTGTGTGTTCTGCGAGATCGTGTTGTGCAGATGTTGGGTGTGCATGTTGTGTGCGGTGTTCGCGCCGTGCGTCGGAACGAAGAAGGCGGAGGTGGGGTAGCTTCGGGCAACGCGCGCAGCGAGACTCGCCCGCGCAAATCGTGCGCGGCCCTACTTTCCATGTTCCGAATGGCGGCGGCGGATAGGGTGCGTGAGCGTGCGCGCAAGGACACGACGCCAGCAGCAGGCGCGCGATTCTTGAACGGGCTGCGAAGACGTTCTCTCTGCCCCGCGAGAAAACTGCTGCATGCGTACCTCTAGAACGCGTGCGTGTGCGTGAGCGGTTTCTCCGCCGTCTCTGGCTCGCCCCCGGCCGTAGTGACGAGCCTGTGCGCTTTCTGCAGTGGGGGAGGAGGCCTTGGCCGTAGCTCCCGCTGTTTGAGGAGCGAGCGAATCAAATATTAACAAGCAGACGAAAAATAAAGTAAAGTCGTGGGCTACTCGCACACGCGGGTGAGAGCCGGACGTGTATGTGTAGTTAGTATACGTGCCGACGGTTTTGACTGAAGGTCCACCTCCACCACTCACGTGATGTTCATCGTGCTTCTCCGAAGCAGCTGTCCACTATTACGAGACGCAGTTGTAACGAGCCCCGCCGTGAGCGCGCGTGTCGTGCGTACGCTCGTGAAGCACTTCCGGCTTTCGAAATGACGACCGCCGATCGGCATTGGTCGTCACCTTCGAAGGCTGCAGCCACGAGCCGCGCGTAAAGGCCAAGCGCGGCCATGGAAGAACGCCTTCTGCAGCTTATGAATCCGCCAGCCACAGTTAAAGGGCCCCCTGAAATGCTACTTGCGGTAACAGTCTAATGCAAGAAATCCGTATACGAATAGTGTTTGTAAGTATTTGAGTCAAATTTAAAGACTTTTTTAAAGCCTACGATTCAAAAATAACTTTTAAAGAGGGCTCTTGGCGACCGCTCGGAACCGATTTGGGCTACACACCCTCGCGCGCAAATCTCCTCAGTGACGTCACTGGGGCTTGCTGGGTGCGGCCGCTTATTGGATGCTCCCAAGTTAAGCAAGCGATACGGGGAGTGGTGGGGTGCTGCCTCGATCGCCCATATGTTCGGTGCTAATGAAGCCATATAGCTTAAATATGTTTGCGTTGCAGAGAGGATTGATGGGATACTTATTGCTCGTTTCTTGGTTTTAGTAAATAGCTTTTCGTGGGCTCTTAGTTAATTTTTCTCTAACGCCGAAATTCTCAAAGTTGTTTCCTGCATTTTAGGCCGGAGCGCGGCTTCATTTATACAAAACATATTCCTGGGAAACATCTTTGTTTTAAAAATATATATGCGGTCCTCCTGCATGGTTTTCATGCATGGAAGGCGTTTACGTGCGCCGAAGCAGCACTGAGGGCTGAGGAGTAGGCTGCATTCGAGGGCTTCGGATTAATTTCGGACACAGGAATTGGGGCCGAATACACTCAATATTTGGCTTTTCCGTGACACCAATTTGACGTAAGCATGGGGGAGAAGGAACGCAAACTGTGGGAGGACAAGGGGGCAGACAACAGCCAACCGGTTTTGATGGGCGGTTCCATCTCGGTTTCTTGTATTTTTCAGTACCATATGTTACCTTCAGCACGTTTTTAAGCTCTAAATGAATGTATTTGGCTACAGAACTGCAAATTTATTAATCAGAGCTTATAAAACAAACACAGTTTATTTTGGAAAGGATTCAACGTTTCTCGCGGCGCGCAGAGTAGTTTTCCCTGCCTTGTGTGCGTGCTTGTCCTCGTTCGGCCATGGGGCGCTTTTAGCTCTTCGAAAGCCTGAAGTGCCTCCGGAAAGCATCGTCAGGCATGTCGAAAGGATTGTCATGTTATCATGTCGAAATGGTTATCAAAGGATTACCAAAAAAAAAAGGGGGGGGGGGGGGGGAGACAGGAGGGGCTGGCATGTTTCTCAAGTAAACGCCACATCCGTGGTTCCGCACACAGCAATCGAATGAGTTTGCTTTCATTTGATTGACATGGTCTCGCCTCCGTGATTTGACGTCATCCCCAGCAGTGGCGACACACGGCCAATGGAGCGAGAAAGCGAGTGAAAAAGCGAACACATTGCAAAGCGAACTCTTTCGTGGATTGGGCCCACCTTTCGCCTTCATCAAAATGCAGTCGCAGCTGTCGGAGTTGAACCCGCGAAAATTGGCTGAATAGGCTAGCGCCCTTGTCTTTGCGTGAGCCCTGAAACATCTACCTGGTCGTCGAAAGCAAATACGCTCTTCAAAAGGGCAATGCGAAGCCTCGCGGAGCTTTAGACACTGAAGAGCGACGGAAGGACAGATCGAAGTTAGACTGTTACTTTCATTCTTCTATGGTAGCGTCCTACCATTTTCCCTCATCCTAAAACACGTGTTCTCTATTGATTGCTTGCTATGAAGGAAAGAGCAAGATACGTGGAGGAAGAGGGCGGCACAGAAACGCGTTCCTCGACGTTTCTGGGCTGTGAGGAGAAGTGGTTGTGACTACTGGATGAAAAGCAGCCGCTAATTATTATCACGGCGTCATCAGTTTACACCTACTGGTGCTCCACTTTCACTAGCTAACGCTAAGCTATTAATACGTCAGACACCTTGACCCGCAACCATCAACCACGCACAATCTACGATACTCGCACCACTTCCTTAGGAAACCATAGCTTGCAGCCATAGGCTAGGCTGACAGCTAACCGCTACCAAAATATTCTCGTTGGACAAATAACAATATGGCGTTCGAAATTCAAAAGACTGAACAAATTGAGCAGCCTATAAGTATGGCTCCAAGCATACATCTTTCCGTTTTGTGATAATAAAGCTACCTTATTAATATTATCCTTATTATTGTTGTCGTCATTGTTATAATAATAATCACTATACTACAGATGCTGATACGTCGTTCAGCATTTCAGATGTCGTTCAGCTGAACATGAACCGAATGCTGTTCTCAGCCGTCCCGCGCACTGAGCTCATCATTGGCTGGCTTGAGCGGAGCCGCCGTCAATAAACTGCCGGCGGTAACGCGATGTTGAGACGTAACCACGCGCATGCTGCTTCCATGTGACTACCTGGCCTTTTGACAGGTAGGCATGGAGCCGGCTGCCATGCAGAAGGCATAATCACGTCACGCTATGAGACTGCAGTGTTTTCGATTATTAACGCTGACAATTTCCTTCATACAGATATGTGCATAAAAGGAGAAAAGAGTAAAATTAAGAGGCGTGATGGTGAGAAATAGAGAGGAAACCGAGTATGGCATCTCAAAGCGCGGAAACTTGCAGCAAGTAAAGAGAAAGCAAATATTTAATTTGAGATATAGCCCACGAAGATCCGGGCTATGAATAAACACGGTTGCTTCTCGGAAGAGGTGCAAATGCAGTGCTTGTCGCATGTTCTTCGGAGACGCTTCATAGTGGAAACTTAGGCATAATCTAGGAAAAGGAAAGAGAAAAGGCAAGTTTCAGCCATAAAAAGAAATTACGGCGCATGAAAGTGAACTTCTTTGTGAAAGGGTTGCTTCGTTACCAGCAGGTGTGCATTGCGAGAAAGCGACCTTCAAAGTGGTCTTATTCTGGTAGCACTAACGATTGGGAATTGAGAGATACATTCTTGGTCACAATCACGACCTTCATCAGCCCAACCACATCCATTAAACAACAAACGCCTATTTCCCACTGCTCTCCAAGTGTCCCCGTACCGCGCCAGCCGCGATCGCCTGTCCCGTCATTTCGTGTTAATTTCTCGTCACTGACCCTTCCGCGCTGTGGTCGGAATCAACCTTAACTAAGAACCAACTATCCCAAAGCAAAGTACTTATTGAGCCTAGCTCATCACGGAAAGTTCAGCGCGCATGGTCATAAAATTTGATGATTGGTCGAGACAGTGAGGAATTTTCAGGGTCACGTGACATGACTGAGCGCTGATTGGTCGACGGGTGTGTGATGACGTGAGAGCCCGTGACGTGTGACAGAGCTGGCAGGTATACGTTGGTCACGTCTGGAGAAAGTTGGTATCTACGCTTGGTTGTGTGCAGACGCCTCTAGACAGCGCCACACACCAGACTGGAATGAAGCCAGAATCAAGGTCACGCGTTTCCGGCATAGCGGAAAATTCTCGCAAGCGGAGAAGGCGACCACTTAAGTATGTCGCTGAAAATGCGGCGGCTGCACATGGTAAGCTGCGATCACGGAGGACGAGAAACAGTCCGAGCGGAATTAGTGCTATCGTATTCTAGACACGTAGTGTAATTAAGTGTCCCCTAGCTCTTCCAAACTTCCCAGTCCCTCCTACCGACTTAAGTGTGCCGCCTCCGCTCGCGTTTCATTTCCCTCTGAGGCAAAATTGATCAGTACCTTAATGGTAATATTTTCTCCATCCAAGTCCACGCCCCAAAATATCCAAATCCCAGCTCACGTCACGTCTATGCCAATGTCTCGGCCAACTCAATTCCTTTCTCTCCATCACGAGGTAACAATTCATGATAACCGCAGTAAACCATGCGAGAGAAAAATAGGGAATTCAGATAAATCGTCCAATTTTCTTTCTGAAACATTTCTGGAATATCACTTATTCTGACTGCTGGTTTCTACGGGCCGCTGTTTACCTTTGGCCTGGGATTATGAGTCTACTGGTGCTGGACTTGGCTTGAAACATGCCATTCATTCTAGAAAATGTTAGCTGATGGTTTAGCTATCACTGTAAAATCAGAAAAAGCATACACTAAAGTACTGTTCTTTCTTGATCAGTCCACTGCATGTTGCACCTCATATTATTCGTTCATTCGTTCGCTCCCTCACTCCCTCCCTCTCTCTCTCTCTCCCTCCCTCCCTCCCCCTCACTCACTCACTCACTCACACACTTACTCACTGGGAGATGTTAATTTACACACTGACGCAAACAAAATCACCCATAAGTGGCTATAAAGGTACTTCGAAATGAAGCAAGTTCACATAAACTGTGCTCAACCATTTTATGTCGATGCGGTGCCCATCTAACCAGCCATACACTTGACCCAGATACTAAGAATATATCAAGCTGCTCTACCGCACCGGATTCGCACGGCTTCTTGACTCGTGGTTTAATCACACCCCATCGTGGATGCATAAGACAGGTCTGTTGTTGTTGTTGTTGTGGCTGTAGGAAGAAGGAAAAGAAAATGCACGGGCCTGCTACTGGCTCTGTAGCTGAGCCACCTCCGCTGCCTCGTGCAGACAGAAGAGAAAATAGAGAAGAAAGAAAAGGAAGAGGGAGAGAAAGACGCGCGCCGCAACAACGGCCGTCGTCCACCACCAAAACGGTGGCGGTTGCAATGACGGCCTACAACCGATAAAAATTCGGTGGCTGGCTAGCCCCTGCCGCAGGCGGCGTTGACCCACCGTCCCAGCCCCGTAGGGCCAGGAACAGCCACCCTTCCCTCCATAGACAGGTCTGGCAGCGTCATTGCTGTGTACCGTTTTTGCCAAAAGTAACCAGGCTGCAGGGTCTCCTGCTCGGCTATGTGGTAGTAAATTCACACCACTTCTGAAGCTTTAAAAATCTGCGAAAACTGAAGGCCAGTGCCTGTTCTCACTTCTTAACGAGTTGTGATCCCGTGGGAATCTATACTGGCTTTATTATACAAGTGAGGAGCAAAACATGCATCCTGGTTACTTTTGGCAAAGACAGTACATTATGTGGCTGCAGAAGCGGATATATTGTACCCAGATTACAACGCGGCTAGGTGTGTCCTACTCGCTTCCCTCAAGACGGCAGAAGAGCCACGCATGTAATTTCAAGATATTGTTTACCGGGCAAGAGCATTCTTGCAGGCTAGTTGGTACCTATAACCAGAGACAAAAGAAACGAATTATACGGGACACGGCGCACTACTAAAGTTGTTAGTAGCACCATGTCCCGTATAATTCGTTCCTTTTGTCCCTGGTGGTGGTAGAAACTTTATTTTGGTGGGTGCACAGCACTTGGGGTTCCCTCCCTGTGAGGAGACACCCTTACAACGGCAAATAAATCCCTTGGAGCGCAATCCTTCTCTTGGCGCTGGAGATGATTCGACACTAATATTGAGTGAAGACGCTGATCTTAACAGTATCTATAGTAAGACTCAGCGACGTTCGGTGATGGGGATGAGGGAAGGTAGGGCATCTCTGAAAGGTCCCTGTCCTTCCACGCTGGAAGGCTGGTAACACTCTTTTTGCACACGCGGAAGCAGGTGCCGCCTTCTAAAATTGCTTCAAGACTCTGATCAGGACTCAAAATACTAATATCAGTAATAAATTACTATATTATGGGTGCTTGTGAAGGCTTGTATGCTTGGCGGTGTAGCTGTGCTAAGTCATAGATATATGCCAAAACTCTTATAACTGACATTTAAGTGCGAATGATGGAACAAACGCCGGCAGATTAATCTCAAGGCTAACCCCACCAGCCATACATGGCAGTAATTGAATTACAGTATTGAAATTACTGTAATTTAATTACCTTTTTTGGTAATTTGTAATGTAATTAATTACGTTTTTCGTTTTGTAATTTAGTAATGTAATGAATTACTTTTGGTAGTGATTTCGCAGCAAAAGTAATTAATTCCCTTCGAAATTACTTTTACTCAACTGCGTCTGGTCTGTTCCGGTTTTTGCTCTGGTCTTGTTTTTGTAATGGCAAGTGCTATAGGAAAGAGGGAAGGAATAGCTCTCTGGGACGGAATTTGGCGGAAAGACGAAAGAATGTGTGTGCTTCGCGTCTGGAGAACAAGTTGTTTTTGTTTTTTACTAGGCTTACTCAGTTTTTGCATGGATGGAAACTAGAAAGTAATTTAAAAATAATTGAATTACCCAGTAAAAGCAATTGTAATGTAATTTCATTCCTTTCTGGGAGATGTAATGAGTAACGTAATTTAATTACTTTTTGTAATTTTATTCAAAGTAATTAGTAATGTAATTTAATTCCTTTTCAAAAGTAATTTTGCCATCTATGCCACCAGCAGTTTACAACAGCTCAACTAAACCGGAGAATGGCATCGATGTTACAAAATTCGTACCAGTAATGCGTCACATACTAATTTCGCATTGCTCGAACTCTTCGAACCCTTTCATAACAGCTAGACAGAGTGATCAAATCAGCAAGCTTTCCGAATGTGCGCAGGCAATTCCAGATCCTCCTCTCAGCTTCTTGCCCGTCGGCAGCGAAGGCTCGTTGAGGGCGCCAAAAAATTTGCCGAGTCGCCCACGAATCCGCGAATGTTTGGCCGCTTCTTCGCCCTCTTGAAATGTTATTCCGGTCTTTTTTCTGACGGTCCGTGGGGCGGTGAAATAATACTTCATGGGTGAATTACGAACAAAGAGGACAAAAAAAAAAAACATTACAAAAAATAAGGAAACAAGAAGCTCTAAGTATGAGGCGAAATGAAAACGAGCGCTCTGCCTACGACTGGGTAACAGCTGTCGCGTCGTCGGCAGCGGTGTTTTGCGAGGCTCCCGCACACGCACGTACGGTTCATTCGGCCAAAAACGCCGAAGCCAAGACTCCCACCACATCCTACTTAGTGTCCCCGTCGCGGGTTTTCGAGCGCAGCGAGTTTTGTTGCGTCGTTCGCCCAGCAACCGTAGCTGCCGCGTCCTCTCGTACATACGTACAGGCGCAAAAAGACGTCAGTTTTAGCGTAGATGTATTCTGGGCCAGCCTGGTGCCCACTGCGAACACGCAGTGGCCTCCACGCCGATGCCCTTGGTACCAGGATGGGCCGATGCACGCCCACGTAACTATTTCTACACTATATTATAAAGCTTTCACGATTACACTAGCTGGCATGCGGCTAACAATTACTCTCGAAGTATGATGCAAGCGGTAGGGCAGACAGCTACTGGCACTAAGCAGAGCATTGGGGACTTTTTTCTTCTTCTTCTTTGGTGTCGACCAATGAGAAATACTAATGCGATCACGGAGATAGTTGATTAGAAAGTAAAAGAAAAATCAACCACATTCCGCCGCTGGAATTCGATACTAACGACCCCTAAATTTTGAGCCCGGTGCTCTGCGAATTAATTTCAAACATTGTTTCCTCTATTTTCCTCTATTACACATTTCGTTAATATCTTTCCAGTTTCAGTGCATGTTGAAAAATAAGTTTGGTCTCATTCAGGTCGTACATTGGCGGTTTACCAGTGCCTGCGTTGCTAAAGAAATGTGCAGTCTCGAAAGAAAGAAAGAAAGAAAGAAAGAAAGAAAGAAAGAAAGAAAGAAAGAAAGAAAGAAAGAAAGAAAGAAAGAAAGG
This sequence comes from Amblyomma maculatum, assembly GCF_055883805.1. Taxonomy (NCBI): domain Eukaryota; kingdom Metazoa; phylum Arthropoda; class Arachnida; order Ixodida; family Ixodidae; genus Amblyomma; species Amblyomma maculatum. Next base: position 152,475,784 of record NC_139346.1, read on the forward strand.
AAGGAAGGAAAGAAAGAAAGAAAGAAAGAAAGAAAGAAAGAAAGAAAGAAAGAAAGAAAGAAAGAAAGAAAGAAAGAAAGAAAGAAAGAAAGAAAGAAAGAAAGAAAGAAAGAAAGACTATAGCGGCTGGAGAAGCAAGAAACCGTCATACAACACGGTCTTATGTTTTTCATGCCCACACTCTCTCTCTCTCTCTCTCTCTCTCACACACACACACACACACACACACACACACACACACACACACACACACACACACACACACACACACACACACACACACACACACACACACACACACACACACACACACACACACACACACACACACACACACACACGCGCGCGCGCGCGCGCACAGAGAGAGAGAGAGAGAGAGAGAGATCTTTAATGAAAAGCAGATAATTTAGCCGGCGTGGTGACATGCCGTGGGCACGAAATAAAAGACAGGCGTAGTATCACGGGGCTGACTTGCACCCGCAAAAAAACAAAGCAGCAAATGTGCTCGCTGGTCGCCGCACTACGAATGTTCGCTGCATTCGGCAGCTCCCAATCTAAACTCAGCTAAGAAATATCTGTGAAAAAGGCTGACGCCGAAGAATTGACGCGTTTGAATTGTGGTGCTGGCGAAGACTCTTGAGAGTTCCTTGGACTGCCAGAAGGTGAAATCAGTCGATATTGTCGACCATAAACCCTGACTGCTCTTTGGAGGGTCAAATTCTAAAGTTAAAGCTCAGCTACTTTGGTCATCTGATGAGAAGAGAGGAGTCGCTGGAGAAAGATTTGATGTTGGGAAAGGTTGAGGGTCGCCGGAGAAGGGGGTAGGCAGCGAACACGATGGTTAGATGGCATTCTCGAGGCATTGCAGATGAAGCTATGTGATGTTAAGAAGATAGTGAGAGACCGGAAAGCGTGGCGTGACATGGTCCATAGGGTCACGAAGAGTCGGACACGACTGAACTGAACTGAAGAAATATCTAGATCACCTCCCAAAGGGGACGAGATCAACCTGCAACAATGTGGAAGCAGACGCAAGTAATCATTCCAGGTACATCTTGACGCATTTTGCGCGGCAAATAAAATGATAAAGCCCGCTCTGTGCGACACGGAGCGTGAATAAAGAGCAAATATGATAAGGGCGCATTCTGCAGGCCTTTGAAAGCAACAAATAAAGATCACAATGGTTCGCGGCAGTTTTTATACTTAGGCATGATGTGAGCCAGAGCTATATGACACAAGTAAAGGGGCTTTGATCAACCAAATGACAAGCGAGTATAAGTATATTACATATGAAGCATCAAAGAACGCAGCAGCGGTAACAACAAAATACCCATAATCACATAAAAGCCCGGCCCAGATAATTTCTAAAATTATCGGGAACAATAATATTGTCTAGTAGAGGACTGCAATCATCTACAGTCCCTGAAAAAAAAAATAAAAAAATATAGAACAGTTCTGCGTGTCAATTCTCCATTAAAGCCTCCTGGTGATAGTCGGCTTCACGCTAACTGGTCTAGTGATGTTCAGGTTTTCATATATAGGTACTAGCTATTAAGTAGCGTTAAGCGGATGATTTTTCCACGGCTTTGGGATGTTTTAATATCGTCTCCTATAGATGGGGCATTTCATTTTTTTCTTTTCTTTTTCGCTTCGCGGCCGCTGATTGGTGGGCGCGTTGCCTACTTCTGGCGTGACTATATACTTTGAGGCTTGCGTGTCAGCCGCTTTTACCAACCATGTACTGAGTCTAGCCTTCTCATTTTACTGCGATAGCAATATACTGCGCCAGGTTTCGAGCCTTCCCGTAGTCTAGGTGGAGGCCACGCTTGACCTTAAACAGCCGGGGAGGAGGAGGAGGAGGAGGAGGAGGAGGAGGAGGAGGAGGAGGAGGAGGAGGAGGAGGAGGAGGAGGAGGAGGAAGAAGAAGAAGAAGAAGAAGAAGAAGAAGAAGAAGAAGAAGAAGAGGAAGAAGAATGGTAACTTCCGCTCTCGCGCGATACTCTTAAAGGATGAGCCTAAGCGTCCCCAATAATGTAGCACCTTACACTGACAGGGCGTGATAGGGGAATAATGTAGCAGGCAAAAGAAGCTTCCGCCGTTGCTATCGCCATTCAACTAGGGTTAACCAGAGTTAAACCACAACTAATTTTTATTCCAAGAGTTTTCTTTATTTTTTCCACGGCGTAAAACGTGTACGGGAGTGAATAATTACACTTGTTTCATTATATATATATATATATATATATATATATATATATATATATATTGTGAAGGAGAGCAAGCAGAAACACGGCCGCTCCTTAGACTGCCCTGCTTTATTCTGTCTTCATCGTCTTCTTCCCTTCGCTCAATCACTGTTCACTTCGTCATCGCTATAGGCCATCGAATATATATATATTTTGTTAGCGCAATCCGCCCCCGTTCATAATACGTGCCCGCTCCAACAACACAATGCAGTTTATCCAGCGTATAGTTTATAAGGTTAAAAATATATATATATATATATACGCGTGCGCGTTGACAGCTTTGAGTATAGGCTGGAACAAATATTTGCGAAGTTGTTGCCAAGAAAAAAAGAAAAGGAAGAACGGGATGTGCGGAATGGTGGGCCGTATTGCGATGCCTGAACAATGTATGCGCGAGCGGACAAAATGTCTGCTAGCCTCACTATAATCGCATCTTATATTTAACTATTCCTGTGCTGGCACGCAACTTCTTAAGTGAACTGTTGAGCGTGCATATGCACAGTGCTTAGCTTTTCGTTCTGTCGGTACGCCGGTAAAAAATTATTTGTGGTGTTTAACGTCCCACTCAGGCTATGAGAGACGCTGTTGTGGAGGACTCCAGAGGTTTCGACAACCTGGGGTTCTTTAACGTGCACTGACATCGCACAGCACACGGACGCCTTGCTTTTCTCTTCCATCGAAAAGCGGCCGCCGAGGCCGGGATTCGATCCCGCGTCGTTGGGAACGGTAGTCGAGCGCCGTAACCACTGCGCCACCCCGGCGGGGTCGTAACAATAGTTCAGGTCATTGCGTTGCTGGCGACGGCCACCAATCAGAGAAATTAAGCTGCATTTCTACGCGTGAGATTAGTGGTAATGTTAACTCCAATCAGTAATATAGATCAGTAACCAGTAAATATTAAAACAGCGAAGCGCAATCAGAAAAAAAAAAAAAAAAGCTGAATATGAAAAGAACGGAGATTTTTCTGGCCGGCATGCATCCCCCATGTTCAGCTTAGTATGGGTCGTGCTATGGTACAACACGTAAGTCGATCCTATAGAGCAACAAGCACAACCATATCATTATAAGATTTCCTGGACACCTGTGGAGCACTCAGCGGGCTCGCAATTTGTTGGCTGATACAGATTCAGCGCAACGTGGCTTCCCTACGCATTTGTTACCGCAGATTATCAGGAAATACACTCCTTTCTCTATACCCTCTAGTCAGCAATGACCGAAGAAAAAAAAAAAAAAAGAAAAACGTTATTTTATATGCATCCTGTGCCGTCTCTCCGACTATTCTAAACTTATTCTGTACCCCGCTTTAAAGTCCGTGCATTTAGAACTAAAGCGTTTTTCAGTGATGCCTTAGCTTTTGTGTCCTATTTTTCTGACCACTGTACTGTAAAACTGCCAAGCAAAAAAAAAAAAAATCATTAGTGGTGGTTTAGCTCTGGTTAACCTTTAGTTGAATTTCGAAAGCAATGGCGGAAGCTTAATTTGCCTGCGTTATTCTCCTATCACGCCCCATCAGTGTAAGGTGCTACATTATTGGGGACGCTTAACCTCATCTTTTAATGGTATGACACGAGAGCGTGAGCTACCAGCCCACATATAAAGTCAAGCTTTTGTCGTGACGCTGGGGCTACGTCGACCCGGCCTTCACTTGGTAGCGTGCAGAGACTCGGGGTTGAAGTAGGATTGAATCTTCGAAGTTGGTGAAATATGTACAAGCAGGTTTAATGGCACTTTGAGAAAACTTATTTACAATATTTACACGAAAAAAGAAGGGTACATCAGCAAAATGGCAAGCGTTAAGAGTTCATAGCGAGAAGCGACTGGATGAGCCGTTTACCCAGGGCCCAGAGCGACATTTCGTGCTCTGCAGCGTCCTTAAAAACCCCCTATGTCCAGCCCCTCTCTGAAGATGCTGACCAACCAAATCCAGGGCACGCCCCTCAGGTATCGGCATCCAATCGAACACATCACTGCACTGATGGTCTGAAGCACTGACTGGTCCGGCATTCATTCGTTGGGCGTGATCACTTGTTGGCGGGAAAAGCTTGGGAACGGCGAGGAGAGGAGGTACATTTCTATTCTTCAGCAAAGAAACCACAGGCTGGTTCTGACAAGGGGTTTTACTTCTCAGAAACCCGAGTGCACGTGGCGCCGCATAGGGCTCCCAACATGGTCCGTTTTCGACAATTGCAAATCTTTCCTGCATTCCCGGGAAATCACTTAATGGCCGTATGAGTCATGCTCCTTTCTTGTCCTGCACGTCAGCGGACATGTCACTCTGTCGTCTCCTTTGGATAGGAGGCATTCATCACTGGAGGATAGCACTTCTCGACTGGAAGGGTGAACAAAAGAAAGAAAGCACTTCCTGCTATTTCCCTCAGGGGGACGTTTCTTTGTGTTTTTCCAGACGTTCTCTTGACAGGGTCAATTTGGCATTTGCAGGTTGTCCACAAAGCAAAACATGCTTACAAAACAGGATTCCTGGAAACAGGCTCACTTAGAGCCATTGGACCATCACCACATATTCACAAAACTTATCCATGCCCACAGGCGAACAATAGAGTGCGCAATTGCGGATGCTTGGTCGTAACAGCCTCCTCCCCCGCCAGAAGAGTCTCGGAGGGCAGCAGTCGCAGCTGCTGCATGAAGAGACGACTTAATGGCCTGCACGTGAACGCTTGAAGCTCGCTGTTGCTTGTCGCGTTGTCTTGATTGTCGTAGGCCAAATTGCTCGAGCTGTCTGAAACTCAACCACATGTCGAAGCAAGCACTCGGCTCCCGTCTGAAGAGACCAGGTCAAAAGAAAACTGCCATTGTTGTTCGAGAAAAGCCCACACTCAAGACGTTAGGACCTACGTATTCCTAGAAAACCAAACGTGCTGCTTTACATAGTCACACATATACAAGCGCACGAAAAAAAAAAACCTGATTATCAATTTGGATACATGGTGAGGAACATCTCGGACCGCTTAGAAAGAGCGGCTAAGCGCGTCCGCATTCCCATTTAACTTCCCCTTTTTGTATCTTATTTCAAAATTGTACTGCTGTAAAATCAAGCTCCACCTAAGAAGGCGACTGTTCTTCGATGTCGCAGTTTGCAGCCAAGCCAGGGGACAATGGTCCGTCTCTACGGTGAATTTGGCCCCTCCAAGATAGCACTGCAATTTTTGAATGGCCCATACAATGCAAGCGCACTCTTTCTCTGACGCGCAATAAGCCCTCTCTCTAGAACTCAGTTTTCTGCTCAAGTAGAGCACGGGGTGCTCATTACCGTCGTCATCTCTCTGGCAGAGAACAGCACCTAGCCCTCGATCACTGGCATCACACTGGACCGTGAATTCTCGGTCATAGTCTGGAACTCGCAATACCGGACGGCTAATCAGCACAGCCTTCAGGTTTACGAAGGAGGCTTCCTTTTGTTCGTCCCAGACTACATTTGTCGGTTCTGTCTTGCGGAGAGCGTCGGTCAGAGGGCTAGCCAAAGCTGAATAGTTAGGGATGTAGTGATTGTAGTACCCAGTCAGACCCAGGAATGCTCGAATTTCCGTCTTCGTGCTCGGCCGCGGGTAGTCTGCTACCGCAGAAATCTTAATCTCGCTGGGTTTCCTGAAACCTTGACCTACATTGTGACCCAAGTAGTCCACGGTCGCCCTTGCCAGGCAACATTTCTCGGCCTTTACGGTTAGTCCAGCTTGACGCAAAAGGCTCAGTACAGCTCTTAGATGTACCATATGGTCCGCCCATGAGTCGGAAAAAACCGCAATGTCGTCTAAATAAGGCACCGCGAATGTTTCACACCCCTTTAAAACCCTATCCATGAGTCGGGAAAAACAAAATGGAGCATTTTTGAGCCCGAAACTCATCATTGTTGGCTGGTAGCTGCCCGTCGGAGTGACGAAAGCCGCGTATCTGCTGGCGCGTTCAGTGAGCGGTACTTGCCAGTATCCTCGAGTAAGGTCCAGCGTAGTCACATATGCCGCTCTACTGACCTGTTCTACTCTCTCCTCAATATTCGGAATAGGATACACTTGATCCCTGGTGAGAGAATTTAGCTTTCGGTAGTCTACCACAGGCCTAGGGTCTTTACCTGGAGCTTCTACTAAGATCATAGGCGAAGCATAATCGCTTTCCGAGGGTTTTATTACTCCCAATTCCAGCATGCGAGTTACTTCCCTATCCGGAATTTCTCCTTGCCTTGGAGAAAATCGGTAGCACCTTGATCGCACTGGCACGTCTGAAGTCAGCTCAATATCGTGCTCAGTCAAATCAGTTCTGCCTGGCCTGTCCACGAAGCAGGCCTCAAACTCTGTTATTATCTCGCCCAGATCGGACAGCTGGGATTTCTTTAGTTCTCCTCTCTGCTCCGTCTTTTTGAGAAGCTCCTGAGCGTTGCTTCCCTTTCCGCTGAGGCAAATCAAGTTGTCCCCCATCTCCTCGGGAAGGTTTAACGTTAGATTTACCACGGCTTCCCTCTGCACATAAGGCTTCATAAGATTGCAATGATAAATGCGCACTTCTTTACGCCTACCGGGAATTTTCACTGCGTAGTTAGTGTTAGAAAGCTTTGCAACGACTTCAGCCGGTCCTTCCCACTGTACTTCGAGCTTATTCTGCCTTGAACTTCTCAGCAACATCACCTGGTCCCCGATACAAAACGTCCTTTGACGGGCTGTCTTATCATAGTACACCTTGGAACGAGCCTGGGCTGACTTTATGCTGGCCTCAACGAGTTCCTTAGTGTTATGTAAGCGATTCAAGAGGTTCAGAATGAATTCTACTACTGTTGGGTCTTCTCCGCGCCCCTCCCAGGCTTCGCGCACCATTCGCAAAGGTGAGCGCAGTGACCTTCCGTACACCAACTCGGCTGGGCTAAATCCAGTGGATTCGTGCGGCACTGACCGCAAAGCGAAAAGCGCTGCAGGCAGGCAGGTATCCCATTCGCGCTTGTTTTCATAGCACAGTCCCCTCAGGACTCGTTTGAGAACAGAGTGCCATCTTTCTACGCTGTTGCTCTGCGGATGATGGATCGAGCTATGCACTACCTTAATGCCGCATCGCTCGAGAAATGAGGTGGTGAGGACACTCGTGAAAACGCTACCCTGATCACTTTGGACCTCGGAAGGGAATCCAACTCGTGCAAACACTGACAGCAGCGAATCCACTACACTCTCGGACGTCACCTCGCGCAGCGGAACAGCCTCTGGAAACTTTGTGGCTGGGCATAACATAGTGAGGATATAACGGTACCCTGACTCTGTCACAGGAAGTGGCCCAACTACATCTATTACTAACCGGTGAAACGGCTCGGTAATGATTGGTACTAACACCATCGGAGCTTTCCACTTATCTTGCGCCTTTCCAACCCGCTGGCACGTGTCGCATGACCGTACAAAATTTTCCGTGTCCTTAAAACATCCAGGCCAATAGTATTCTTGCAACAGCCTCTGCTTTGTTTTCCTTATTCCAAGGTGACATGACCACGAGCTGCCGTGGGAAAGTCGCAGTAAGTCTCCGCGGTACTTTTGGGGAACGACTAATTGGTCCCGCTCTACTCCGCGCTTATCCTTGAATAAGCGATACAGCACTCCCTTTCTCATCTCGAAAGAAATATTGTTTGCTGTCTTAGTGGCGCGGTGGCGCTCCCTTATCTCCTGTATCTTGGGATCATTGGCTTGCTCTATAGCTAAGTCCTCTCGGGTTCCACTTAAAAGTCTCGTGAGATTACTAGACACTGGCGGCAAGAGGTTACTCTCAAGAACGTCCTCATTCCGCGTCTCATCAAGCTCACTTTCAAGTTGACATATCTGAGATGCCTCGCTCTCAAAGTTTTCTGACCTGCTATCTTCCGCATTTACCACTGTTTTAACTGCCGTTTCCTCCGCTGTGGATTTTTCTGGAATGAGCAGTGTAGCTAGTTCTCGCGCCTTTGAACGTGTTAAGGCTTGCACAACTCTGTCTCCGAAAAGGATGCCCCTCTTTCGCAGCAGCATGTCCGATTTGTGGGAGAACAAATACGGATAGCACTTAGGAAGCTTTCCTGAAACGGCAGCCTCGGTTGTTAATTCGCCGAAAGGGCCCTCGATGACCACGTTCGCGATCGGCAAGCACACACTCTGTTCCTCAACTACCTGTCGGATCCATGCACACTGTCCTGTATAGTCGGAAGGCGATACATACGCCGGATGGACAACATCCATCGTTGCGGCCGAGGAGGAGGAGGAGGAAAAAACTTTATTAAACGAGCGAGTTCAGACCCTTCAAGGGCCCAGGGCCACCGCACGGCCCTCACATTACGTGCATGTGTCCAGGTCACGTAGGGCCATGGCACTGGCACCCCGGTCCACACAGCGACGTTGTATGTCCAGGTCCTGCGACGTAAGGAGGGCCTCCCATTCCTCCCATGATCCGATGGCGGGCTGTCCCTGCGGGGGAGGATCGGCAGGGCAGCCGAAAAGAATGTGGTCCAACGTTGCGGCCGAATCGCGCAGTATCCGCAACGTACCTTGCAAGGCTTCCCGTTGACTACTAGGTCATGCAGGTAGGGTTCTAAAAGCTGCATATTTTCATCGCAGTCCCTGACATACGAGAAAGCAATCTTTTCTTTCCGGCAGTTGACGGCAATGTGACCCTGCTCATTACACCTAAAGCATGTGAGCGGCTTCCTAGCCTCAAGCTTATTCTTTGTGTTCTGCACGTTGGTCACTTCCCCACTTTTCTCACTGCCGTCCTTTCTAGGGAATTTGCCTGAAGAAACCTTCATTTCTTCGTTTCCCACTCTAGCAAAGTGCCTTTCCTGACGGTTTTTCACACTGAACTTGGGATTGCGGGGTCTATCCACTGCTGGGTTGCTGAATTGTCGGCGCGAAGCATACTCCTCAATAAGTTCGGCAGCTTCAGTTGCCGACTTAATTTCGCCTCGGTCCTGTAACCAATTTCTTTCTTTTTCTGGGAGGCAGTTATAAAACTGCTCCAAAAGAATTCGCTCGACTACAGCGTCCCTATCACTGTAGGAATCTGTGCTCTTTAGCCACTCGCCCAAATTTACTCTTAAATTGTACAGGAATTCAGGGTAACTCTCGTCCCTGGACTTAGTAGCGTTCCGAAAACGTTGTCTGAACGCCTCGGCGCTAAGCCTATACTTTCTCAGAAGGCAAGCTTTGACCTTCTCGTAGTTGTCCGCGTCCTCCTTGCTTAGCCGCGCGACAACCTCCGCTGCCTCGCAGGGCAGAACCGTCAATAATCTCTGAGACCACGTGTCTCGCTGGAAGGACAGTTTTTCGCAAGTTCGCTCAAAGTTAGCCAGATACAGACCGATATCCCCTGATATCACATATGGCTGCATGTACTTTGACATCTTGAAATCTGCCTCCTTGTTGAGACGAGGTACCGCTAGCTGGGGACAATCGCCCGACCTCTTGCTCAACTCTAGTTCTAATTTCCGGAGCTCAATTTCTAGCTCCAGCTTTTTTGCTTCTCTTTCAATTTCACGCTCTTTCTGCTGTCTGAGCTGTTCCTTTTTTTGACCGATGAGGTTCCATGCTTCACTGAGCTCCTCATCATCGGTTCCCAGATCAGTGATTGCCTTTATAATCAAGGGTTTTCGTGCCAAACCACTTGTATCAATTCCCAATTCCTCACACAATAGCAACAGGTCCGGTTTCTGCAGCTTTTGTAGGTCCATGATCGCTCCGAGTGTCGGCTACTTCCAAAACAACTGTGCAAACTACCAACCTAAAGGCGTTTCCACACTCTCTTTACCAGTTCTAAAATCTAACCCTGTTCTAGAACCTGGTCCACATCAGAAGAAAAGCCAAGCACTCACCCACACATGCGATCGATGTTCCGAGCTGCCCTCTTGGCCGATTGTTGCTCCTGCTTGTTGCTTGAGATGCCACCTCCGATCACAAGGTGTTGTGGCTTGTAGCTTCAGATCCACCTTGAATCACCAGATGTTGTAGCTTGTAGATCCAGATCCCACCTCCAGTCATCAGATGTTGTGGCTTGTAGATTCAGATCCCAACGCTGGTCACCAGTTGTCGTGACGCTGGGGCTACGTCGACCCGGCCTTCACTTGGTAGCGTGCAGAGACTCGGGGTTGAAGTAGGATTGAATCTTCGAAGTTGGTGAAATATGTACAAGCAGGTTTACTGGCACTTTGAGAAAACGTATTTACAAGAATATTTACATGAAAAAGAAGGGTACATCAGCAAAATGACAAGCGTTAAGAGTTCATAGCGAGAAGCGACTGGATGAGCCGTTTACCCAGGGCCCAGAGCGACATTTCGTGCTCTGCAGCGTCCTTAAAAACCCCCTATGTCCAGCCCCTCTCTGAAGATGCTGACCAACCAAATCCAGGGCACGCCCCTCAGGTATCGGCATCCAATCGAACACATCACTGCACTGATGGTCTGAAGCACTGACTGGTCCGGCATTCATTCGTTGGGCGTGATCACTTGTTGGCGGGAAAAGCTTGGGAACGGCGAGGAGAGGAGGTACATTTCTATTCTTCAGCAAAGAAACCACAGGCTGGTTCTGACAAGGGGTTTTACTTCTCAGAAACCCGAGTGCACGTGGCGCCGCATAGGGCTCCCAACATGGTCCGTTTTCGACAATTGCAAATCTTTCCTGCATTCCCGGGAAATCACTTAATGGCCGTATGAGTCATGCTCCTTTCTTGTCCTGCACGTCAGCGGACATGTCACTCTGTCGTCTCCTTTGGATAGGAGGCATTCATCACTGGAGGATAGCACTTCTCGACTGGAAGGGTGAACAAAAGAAAGAAAGCACTTCCTGCTATTTCCCTCAGGGGGACGTTTCTTTGTGTTTTTCCAGACGTTCTCTTGACAGGGTCAATTTGGCATTTGCAGGTTGTCCACAAAGCAAAACATGCTTACAAAACAGGATTCCTGGAAACAGGCTCACTTAGAGCCATTGGACCATCACCACATATTCACAAAACTTATCCATGCCCACAGGCGAACAATAGAGTGCGCAATTGCGGATGCTTGGTCGTAACACTTTAACCAAGCCGTACAGAAATGCCTGCGTCTGGTAGGGGTAACGAGAATGCAAACGGTTCTGGCAGGCTTATTCTGATATCCCCCTGACCGATATGCTTAAATTAGAGCCTCTATTATCCCAGACATACGTATTAGCTTACAGTCGCAGCCTACCCCATAACGTGAAAAACCATCCGGCAATGCCGGCAATCATAGATATGAAGGCCCAGTTTAACCAAGCAGCACTGACGTGCCGGCGTGGCCTATAGGATTAGCACGTACGACATCGAGATCCAAGGGGCCCAGAGGGTTCGATTGCCGTCTCAGCCATCCGTCTCAAAGCAAGGACCCCAGACTCACAGCTCCTGCCAATTCTATCACGTCACGAGCCTCGTGCATTATTACAGCCCGACGACCATGTTACTGCCCGGACACGTCACCTGCCAGCTACTACATGCTCGAAAAGCCGACGCAAGATTTTCTGGAATACAAGGTCTTTAACGCTATCTCATTATTATTATTATTATTATTATTATTATTATTATTATTATTATTATTAGGCTTACTGGCCTAATATTTGGACACTGACAAACATACAAATATAGACAGACGCATGCGGACACACAGATATATATGCAATGTGCAGAAGAAAAAAAAATGCGGGCAAACATAAACAGGATGAAAAGAGCTATTCAACTGGAGTCGAGAACAGCTCAAAACAGGGAAGTGTCCGGCTTGCAGTGCCGATATTGAAACGAAGCGATAACAGCTATCTTAGCAGCCCGGCTTATAACCAACGGGGCAATGTCGCTGGTGGTCAACGCAAGCGCTGCGTGCGTGAGAACGAACACACACACACACACACACACACACACACACACACACACACACACACACACACACACACACACACACACACACACACACACACACACACACACACACACACACACACACACACACATGCACGCGCGCGTAGGTGCGTTAGTTTTTTTGTGGGGGAGGGGGGTGGAGAGAACGTCATTCAAATTTTTTAAACTAGCCGTGCATGATGAGATGAAGGGATTCAAGAAAATTCTGGTTGTCGCAACACGCCCTGGGTGACGCAAATTAGCGAGTTGTAAACACGAACGCTTTGGTCACGCGTGGGCGTATATAGACGATGAAAACTTTGACGAGGCTTGCGCAACCTACCAAAGGGTATTTCGTAAGAGGAGCTCTTTCGGAACCGACGTTTATATTTTACTTGATTCAGACACGACTGCATTTCTCTCTCTCTCTCGTTATTTTCTTAAAGCGAAGTGATGTCAACAACGACATAGCGTTCTCTTCACTAAAGCGCCAAAACGCAAGCTCGTTTCGGCTCCATTCATTTCGTTGCGAGACGGACGCTTAAACACGTCGTTCATACGTTGTTCCATTAATTTTCCAGAAGGAACGTGTGAAGGGTGATGGTCATTACAACGCAGTCTGTTGCCGCCCTTGCTTGCGACGATGTTTTTTCATCGCATATTGATAGGTCATCCTTTTCAGCCTTGCCTCCTCATCCCCCACCCCCCTTTGGTCGTAAAACTTCACCTTGCGTTAGACGTAAAAAAATCCCCCCCTTCCCCGAGCAATCGCAATTCGCACCCACGTATACACACAACTCTCGTAAGCTGCGTTCGGGAGGCCATGCAGCTCTCTGAACGCTGCTGTTTTATTTATTTTATTTCACACGTCCGCTGTTTCCGGAGTTCGGTATGATGCGTTCATCTCCAGACCCCAAAACTTGGTGAACAGATGCAACAATTAAGCGCACCTTTTCCCAAACAAACATGACCCCCCCCCCCCCCCCCCCCCCCGCCAGGAACTCATGCGCTTGCCTCCCCGATTTCGCAAGAGGACGATATATGCCCACCTATGCGCTTTTCGACCCAGGCCAGTCCGTAATGAGGTCTGCAAACAACGCCGGGGAAAAAAAAAAGTAATCCTAAAACTGAAACGCAACCGTTGACGCAAACGCCTCCCAGCGTGAGAACGGCGTCTTAGTCTATTGTGGACAGACGCGTGGTTTTTTGTAGAGCCCAAGCCATTCATATAACCAGCGGAGAGTCACTTTCATCCAGTACATCTCCATCTCACGCAGATGGGGCAGCCAGAACAGGTTTTCGGAATCTCTCTCCGGCATTTATGATTTATGGTTTTCCCAGAAAAGCAAGTATGAAACAAAAATTGGGACTCATCCGAGCGCTGAAAGCACGAATCAATGAGCAGTGATAAATAAGACAGCCCATGCCACACAGCAGGTGAGCGCAAAGATGAATCCGTGTTCCCTTACTGTAAATGTGCCGCCAACGAGGCGCCCCCTCCTAACACTCCCGTTTCTTTGTTGTCTACCTTTATCCCCACCTCTTGCTTACTTTCCGTCTCGCCGCTCATTTGCCATAATGGCAAAAGCACGCGAGTTGACTCCGCCTCTAACTATCACGTGACGGGTCACATGACGCGTCACGCTTCCGAGCTCGTGCTCTCTTGGTGCGCGCGCTGCCGCGGCATGTTTACTCCGTCCATCTGCTCGCTGTCGTCTGCTCGCGCGGAAGCACGCTAGAACCGCGTGCGGTGTATTACGGTCGTGCTTATATATAAGAGCCCATCTCAGAAAGCGTTAGAGAAAGAATGACCGTTGAATAGAGGAAACCGCTCACAACACACGCATATCGTCCGCGGAGTCAGCCAAAAGGGATCATCTCAGAGAAATAAATAAGACCCGCTTTCTTACCTCTTTCTATAAGTCATTCATACTTCCACCGTTGTGTTACGGGTATACAGCGCAAAAGGGTTTCGCGGCTTTCAGTATAAGCGATTGAACGCGGTGCTTACTCCGTGACGAGGCGTGAATGGGCGACGTGTTGTCATAACGCCCTCGAAGTGGAAGTTATTAGGCGATGATTTTACCTTGCGCGAGAGCAAATGCCACGGGGCGCTGCTATTCTGGTTCGTGGCGCCTTAAGATGCACGCGCCTCAATTGACCGCACGTTGATGCCACGCGATCGAAACTCAATGGGTTTACGTATATAAACACTTTTATAAGGCCGCAGTATGTAACACGGCCGCAGTTTATCGGCCGAAATAACCGACGAAGCGATATGAATGAACGTTTCGAAACGAACGTAAAGGGTTTGATCTGTCACACCTTTTCGAGAAGGAGCTCGATTGCTCGTATGGGCAGTGAAAGAGTATATCGGGACACGAGGCAATGAAAAGGGCAATAAAAAAAAATAGAAATAATTCGGCTCCTTCTTTAAAATCAATAGAAGAAAGGAAACAAGAGAACAACAGCTGAAAGGGAAGCTGCCGGTTGGCTGAAACATTATTGTGTGCTGGCTTCTATTTTCGATTCGTCGCGATTGACAGTGACGTCAGCGAGGTCACATGCGATGCCGCCGGATAGGGGGATCATGAAGGGAGAGGGTGCCTGTCATCGATTTCCTCTTCCAGTGAGCGACAGACACTGTCGTTGAGAATTTGGATGCTCACTACTTCGATTCGATTTGGGGAAGGGGTGAACGCAGGGTTAAAGTAAGGTCGCGTCGTCATATCTGTACGTTGTTACGCGTCCAGGTCGATGCATTGCGACGACAACCATATTTTTTTTTTTTTGCACTAGTTGAACCTCTTTGTCGCATATGTAGCCGCGGGGTTTATTTTTGATCTTCCCATAAAAAGCCGCGCTCGAATATGGATCAGAACCGGTCGCCTATTTCTTGCCATATCGTGAGGCGGCGGTTGCAGTTTTGACAGTGGCATATGACCTGGTCTTAGTTCTCTTCTGGTGTCTTTTTATACAGAGATAGCGTTCCGCCTATGGGCGCTTTTAGTTTGATGAATACTTCACTTCGACGCGACTCCAGTCGAGAGGGATATTTTAGTTAACGCAAAAGCAGAGTAGCGGCGCGGATTGGAAGAGCAGGAAAAAAAAAAAAAAATTCTCTGTGGGCATATATGCGTTCAAGTGTTGCTTGTATCGGCTCCTCTATGTTTGCGCTTTTTTCTCAAGGGATGTCCTCAGTTCTGTCAGATGACTCTGCAAAAGGTAACGACAGAAGTAAAAATTCATAACTGACTATATATTGATCTGAACTATGCGAGTTCTTCTTGTGCCAAGCAGCTGACACCCCCACTCACCTCCGTCTTTTTAATTATAAAAAAGCACTATTCGAGTAAGCTGCCAGTGTCAACCCCACCATACTTTATTTATTTAAAATTGATTTTGTTAGATTTGTTAGGGAAATAATAGCAAATGCATCGCCGAAGAATTGATAACGGTAATCTGTAAATAAAAATGCACAAGCTCTTTTACCTTTCGTCAACTGTGACGTCAATTACCCCTATAAATACCGATGGCGGGAATATCAAGGACTGTCCTTTTTTTACCTTCTTTTCTTCTTTAATGATTGTGTTTAATTAAATAGCGGTGACGTGAATAGTGCTCAAGAAAGGAAAGAAAAAACATATGGGTAAACAACTAAACCGATGTACCCATACGACACAAAGGCGAAAGTTTATGAATAACAAATTTTACAATTTAGTCCAGCTTATGGCGACGCGCTGATGGCGAGCTTGGGTAGCATAATATTAACTTTCCCCACAAAAGAACGCCATTTGACCACGATAAATATCTTATTGCGCTTGTTTGGCCCACATCGAAACCACTCATGTTACACGTGTGCCAACACCAAGCAAGCCACTTATAAAATGAAATTTTTTTCGTTGCGGTAATCGACAGCAACATTGAGATATTTAGAGTGGAAAGAGTAGTACTGGCGCAGCTCTTCTTTTTTCTGTTATTTTTCTTTTTTTTGGAGAGGAGGGGGGGGGGGAGGTCAAAAACATCTGAATGATATCTGGACAGTTTTCGATGGTATTGTACTTGATAAATCAGACTACGAAATCACAAATCACTGCTTGACTTGACCCAGTGCCTTTCTAACAAGGCCCATGCTTTCTGAACAAATGGCATCTGTGGGGCCTTGGCCTGTCGGTTTTATACTCTGGACTTAAAGAAGTTGCGCGTGTTCAACATTAAAGCTCAGCATATAGGAGGCTGAAGCGAAGAAACAATGGTAATTTCGCAGTCATAGAGGGACGGCGCAGATGTCACGGAGCTTCGACCATATGGTCGTGACGTCATTCAGCCTGGATCTCTCGCCGCGAAGCCATCGGCCGTAAAAAAGTGTGTAGGTTGAGAAGGAAACTTCCTGAATGAAAAGTCGAGACCGCGCACTCGCATAATCTCGCCACCGCCGCAAGCACCGCTGGCCGGGCCATCTGTTGTTCCGCGCAAGCATTGTCTTTTGATTATACGCATCGACGTTACGCGAGTGTCCTCGGCCCCACAGGGGTAGTCGAGTCGTCGCCTTGGCCCTCGCCTTCCCGAGCGCTTCGGAGTTGACCCCAAATGCATTCGCTCCTTCCGCTGCGCCAGAGCCAAAGAGCAAAGCGTACAACTCTCTCTCTCTCGCGCGCGCCCGCGCTCACTCTCTCTTTCTCAATCTCCCTCTCATTCAAGCGACTCCGCTCACTCTCGAATGGCTTTTTTATGAATGAAATCACATCTCCATCAGAACACCTGTCGCTATCCGAATGTGCGACTGCGCTAGAGCAGCGCCTCGTCAGTCGTAAGCGTTTTTTCACGAGTAGACAGTATTTGTTGTCATTACCGGTCGATTCGATTCGTAAAGTGAAAGCGCGAATCGTGAAAAACAAAGCTGCGCGCGGTTAAGCCGCGTGCGAAGCGAACGTTCTCGAAACGCCCCCGCTGCTACGTTGTAGGCAGGTAGGTAGGAAGGCGGGCGATTAGGAACAAAAACGACCATATTTGTCGACGAAAAAGAAAGGCGGTCGGTCGCGCGCGCGCGCGCGGACGTGGAGAGGACGAGGAGGAAGAGGAGAAAGTCGTAGCACGCTAGAACACGCTTTCATTTTTTTATTTAGCTTTTCTTTTGCCGACCGCTTCTGTGGGCGCGCTCGATCACGGAACCCGGCACGCATAACCCGTTGCGCCACGTGACGTCACGAGCTCTTCGAAAGGCCGCTAACTTTCGTCTTCGAAGAGCACCCTCTGCGCTCGTTTTGGGCAGCGTGCCAGCCTCGTTGACGTCACAGGCACTGCGATTGGCTGAAGCGCGCGCGGCTCAAACGGTCTTGCCTGCGCTTCGCCAGGTGTCGCGCGCGGCGTCAGCGCCCGCGCGCGCGACACCGCACGTGCTTTTCGGTGTGAATGTGGGCCGGCCCACTATATAGGAGAAAGCACGGTCGACGGCGGTCGTAGTTAGAAATTTGCGGCTTTCGCGGGCGGTTGTCTCGGTCAGTCCGCGGGACCACCGATCGGCACAGCGACGGTACCCTTCGAGAGCGCCCAAGTTCGGCCTGGAAGCGATTGAGAGGAGGGCGCGAGATGTGTCCTCATTCTTAACCAGCCATCGCCTTTTTTTGCGCTGCTGCCTGGCACGCCGTTCGGCCGCCCTTCCATTCCACGCAACCGCGAGGCGTTTGACAGCCGGTTCCCATCTCGTTGGTGGCGAAGAGCTCCGAGGGAAGGCGAGACCTGCACTTCGTCCGGCGGGCGGGGGAGGTGTTGCCCTGGCGCTGGTGGCAGCTGGACTTTTGAACCACCGCGGGCCGGTGTCCAGTGAGAGTCGAACCCCGAACGTGAGTGTGACGCCTTTTTCTCGACGAAAGCTTTATCGGAGCACTCTAAAATGATTGAGGATTTACCTCTACTTTTCCATTTAATGGCCTTGACGGAGCAGGTGGCGTTTTTGAGGACCCGCCCCGCGTTTTGACGCCGAAAAAAGTGCGTCGCAAGAACTGAACAGCGGTCGGCTGCGACCGTCCAGATTTTCGTCTGCTACGCCGAGCTTTTCGTCTGCAGTACCGGGTCTCTTGTTTAACGTCTGCCCTACAGCCCGCCGTTCAATGGATTCGGATTCCGAGGTAGCCGGCGCTTCGCGAGGCATATATACAAAAAAAAAAAAAAAAAAAAAAAAAAAAAGGTTTCGGTTGGCTTCCCAGTCAGGTGTGACACTCGAAACGCCGCTTTCACCGTGATGTGTTTGTGACTTAATCCAAGGATCATATGTTTATTGCACAGATCCAGGAATTTGATTTACATAGCGTACGTAGAGGCCGAACCTCTGCCGTTGGCGGGTCATCCGTGACTTGTGAACAGTTTATCAGCGAGAGGCGTTAAGAATCCCTTTACTAAGAAAATAAAGTAAAGTCAGAGACAGCTGCAGCCACCTATTGGCTTTTACAAATACCACATTACATTCTACAGGTTTAGGAAGCAGCAGAAACATCTCACTGATTCCCCTAGGCATGTCTGATTTAACAAGGGCTATAGACAGGTTACAACAGAATAAAGGGTGGCGTAGTAGCAGAGCTGTAGACTCATGTGCACTTTCCTTTGTTGTTAAGTATGTGCATTTCCTCTTATGGTCATTTGTCACCGCTCATGAGAATGTCTAATGAAACTTTTTCTAAACACAAAAGTATATTTTTGGCAACGTGAAAGCCCGAGTATTTTCTATCATTTAAAAACTTTAGCCACTGTTCTTTATAGAATACCTGACGAAGACCAATTAAGCGTTTCCCACGGTGAAAATGCCCCCTCTGGAGCAGACTAACTTGACGCTTCTTTATGGTTTTGATATCAAGCAGTTACTATCTTAATACTTTGTGCGCAAGGAGAAGGTTTTTGTCGAGGGTTTCACGAGACCTCCCGAGCAGACTCCGAGGAGGTTCTTTCGCGGTGCTGTTTTCATCTGACAAGCATCTTCTGCGTATGTGCTGCAAATGCAGTAGTCATTTGCCCTTTAGATTATTACCCTCCATATACGTCGGCCAGCCTCATTTGGATTGTTCGATCGTGACGTTGGCAAGATCAATCGTCCACAGAACCATGGCGACCAAGCCCCGCCTGCTGCAACTCAGCACGGGAAAATACTGGCGTAATAAAAGACTTGCGGTGCACAGTGCGGGAAGGCATCACTCGGACTTAATATCCAGTGGGGGTAAACTCGTTTTCGAATTAGGTTTAAAAAAAAAAAAAAACACCGGAGCAACACTCGGGCATTCGAGACAGGACATCATCGCACGCGCATGTCGTAAGGAGTGCGCTTGAAATAGGGGCATGCTTGAGACTTCCACCACTGACTGTATCAGTTATAAGGAAAAAACCATCACGACTCATTCGGAGCGCAGGCGAGTACGAACGACTTTGATTTCTTTTACTGTACCCTGTCAAGTGCAGATCAATATTGGTCCATCAGCGGAATCACAATGACGCAGCGTGTCCATGCAAGTCAAGCCTGACAACGGCCTTACGCATAGAGTAGAAGAAATTAAACTCGTATATACTTCGCTGACACTGTAATGGATCCACAAATCAAAGTCGCGCCATACTTACGTTGCCTGAATATATCTGAACGTCGCAAATTTGTGCGAGAAAGACATGCTGACATATAGCAGCAATCGATGGTTGGAAGTTATGGTGATACTGGCTGTATGCGTCTTAACGGGGAGGTCCGCGACGCCAACCGCGCAGTCAAGCCAAAAACAAACAAACTTACAGGAAAAGGTTGTCCGCAATGCTTTAGACGCTCAGTCACTTGAGGTCCGACGGGACGAAGTATCCGAAACGAAGTCTCATGCCACCAAATGTTCAAGACGGTGCATCGCAACTTCAAGCGCCGCGCTTCCGTCTCAAGTCTTCAAAGCCAAGTACGGCCGATAGTGAATTCGTGTTGATTAGGGGTTGAACTGCACTGCATCCGCTGTCAACACTGCAGAACTGATGACAGGGATGATTGTGACTGTGATGAGGCTTTTCTCTTTTTGAGTTAGTGAAAAACTTTATTGAGTAGAGATAAGGGAGGGGGATGTGTAGGTGGAGACGGGCAAGCGTTAACAACAGTGACATCTGCTGGCGGGAAAATGCAGCACAAACGTAATAGTGATATGCACATAAATAATTGCGGGAGCTGCGAGTTGAACTTCAAAACGTAGCGTTACCGGGGGTTGGAGGAGGGTGTTCTATTTGGGGAATATAGATTTGTGGTTATCTGATGGCCCAAAAAAATGTTTTGCATGATTTTCCGATATAATGTTTTGGATGGTGGGGAATAACGCCCCCCCCCCCCCCCCCCCCTCTCTCCCAGTTCACTTTTAAATCCACCACTAAGAATTAACAGAGCACGCCAACGGGGAGGACGAGAGTGGCTTGTGCTGTAGAATCACTTCGAAATTTGCCAAAATTTAATCCGGGGTATTAGAAAGGTTTTGCTTCGCGGAGATGCACACTCTGCCGCAATTCTTGCGCAGGAGATATGCGTTAATCCTGCATACGTCTCAACTAGTGCGTCTCCATTATATTAAGGTGTCTATCTACAAAGTGAGTTCAATAAATCTCTCGTTTAGAGCATGATCAATAGCCCTAGTCCCTTATGTTCCACAAACCACAACACAAAGCTGAATGTGTGTATTTGCTGTCACACCACTGCAAACGCTGCAGTATACACAGATGAACATGTCCCGTTTCTTTGCGTGTTTTATTTCCCCTGTTTCAGTAAACAGATCGGCGGCACTTACAGGTTAGTTCAATTTGCGCCGATTAAACTATAACCAAATGTTCATTCTTAGGGCCGAATAACTGCTGAGCTCTCAAATTTACTATGCGTCGCGTTCCGCCGACCATGTTATAAGCGTGGAGCCTGGAAGCGCGGTATATTCGTCGATAATGGCGGGTTAGGTCGATTTTGCTTTGTTTTTCGTGCAGGCTACGTTGGCTATGTGTAACGAGTTCTGCAATTGTCCGCTTGGTAGACCCCTCCGATCGAAAGTTTCGGTCCTGGGTAGCGGCAGAGACATTTATTCTGCATCCGTGGGGGTTCTCGAATGCACATCGCGAATGCGGGAGCGTGACCTTTGGTAGCGTCTAAAAGCCGAACGAAGATCGAAGTTGTCGAGCCATCAAATAGCGATATAGTTTTGCAACAAGACTTTCAACTGCGCGTGTTGCATAGTTAAAGTCGGAAAATTCAAATGAATATATATTTTTTAAATATCCGTGCCTTTTTCTTGAGGCAAGCCTGCTGCTGCGTATTTCCTGCTTCCGTTTGTTCCGAACACGCCATGCTGCGCAGAGCGTTGCATGCATGCAACGCTCTGGCAGCGTTACACGTGCAAGCCAGGAACGCACGCACTGCTCTATGGCGGCGTATACGTGGAGTATGCAAATCTGATATACCGAAATCGCAGAGCCGCTGCTTCAGCAGTCGCGGTTGGTATCACCGCGCAGGGAGAGGGACCGCATGCACTGCCGAGCTCTGCGCAGTCAGCTTTCTTTCGCGTCGCATTTATCTCGTGCTGCTTAGGAGAGTTTCGTCGAGCCCTTGAAAATATAACTGAAAAGCAAAAAGGAATATGCCCACGTTAGCGAACCTAACAAAAGTTCCTTGACCGACCCACTGTGCAGCTGCCGCGGCGCCAGCGAATCGTCTGCTCTTCATGGCGCTCGCCAGCCTGTTGCGGTGTGTCGCCGTCGTCTGCTTGTTGCATGAACATATTCCTCTGCCTTCGCAGTCGACGTTGCTCTACCATCCCACGGCACATAGTCGGCTTTCACCGAGCCTTTATAATCTGCTTCGCAAGGAAGCTCATTTGTCTGCTCTCACCTCCATAATAGCCATCTATACTTCCGAACTGACTCTTCTGATACCACACGCGAACCAGTCTGTTCTCTCTTGGCGTCTTCGTACAGAATGCGCGTGTTCAATTGCTTCGTGCACGCACATGCATATTCGTCTGCTCTCACGTCTTCGTCGTCTGCTTTCGCACTTGTCGTCGTCTGCTTCTTGCACACGCAGCAACATCGTTGTCGTCTGCTCCAACTTCGCACGCGTCGTCAATCTTACTGGACAGCGCCTTGACGGCGCGGCAGTGCGCACAGTAGTTGCAGCCACTGCAAGACGCGATAAGCGTCTCCGAATCGACAGTGCAGAGCGAAAGAAAAACACAAAGAAATGAAACCGCACTAACTTGGAGTACTGTATATACTACGTGAGCGAGCGGTCTCTGCGCTGGACATCGCCACAGCGGACGCTTGACAAGGGAGAAGCCCGGAGTGCGCCGCTGAGGTGTTCTTTTTTTGCCCCTTTCCTTATCACGACTGGGCCGCCGACGGAGAGATTGGGTTTCGCCAGTCTGGCAAGCAGACGATGCGGCGCGCCTGAACCCGCCGCTTGACCGCCCTGCACTTGCTCGGCGAGGCAACCCGACTTCTGCGTCTTCCCACTCGCTGAAAGGAAAGTCCAGCACGGTACCACGCCGGTTCAGGTAGATATGCTACCAGCTCAATTTCTTCGCTGATTATAGTGTTATTTAAGTCTGTGTAGCTGTGTTTGAGAGGTTTTGATGTTCGGGCAGCGGAGGCGTACTTGATTTTCAACTATTTGTAGACGACGGTTATGACGAAGAGCGCACTGCATACGTGAACTTTCTTGACTGAATTCTCGAATGTGTATTTATGACGAAAGCAATAGTGGTGGTACACCTTTACGGTGTGTAGAGGGCAAATCGTAGGGTAGAAGGGTTGTGTTTTGAAGGAATGACAATAGTGTAAGATCCCTATATAACTGAACAAGACTTCGAGGGGATTTTGTTACTTCGTTAGAAAAAGTGCTCAGTTTCCGCGTAGTAATAAGTTCTAAAACATTTTGCGCTATAGAAATGAATGGATTGTCCTCTATCGGCTATCTTGAATTTTGCACGACTGCGTCATACACGATAATATTATGCTGATGGGCTAGACACAGAACTTCTACAGGGACGCATATCACTCACGTCACGTGACTTCCATTCATGTCGCATTCCCGTACAATCGGTTACTTGAACGTTGAAATGTGCTGCAGTGAGTTCTACAGCTCGTCAGGACGAATATTAAGGTATTTGAGGTTCTGGTTACGGTCACTACTTCTTACTACACTTTCCAGTTTCTTTCCACTACGCTTGGAATGACTCAGTAGCGCGAATGAGAGTCGGCTTTTTGCCCTCTCCGCGGAAACTTATCGAATGGAGCTAGAACACGAAGTATGCCGAATACCTAGCTTAGCCCATTGCATGTGAATTTACCGAACGGCACCCCCTTCGCGTCCTCTATATGCAGGCCACAGACGTTCTTGCGAACACCAGCCTGGCAGTGACAGATTTCGCAACCGAGAGCTTCAAGACTATATAGCCTGTCCGGCATTAATTGGCGTCCGCGTTTTGCGCAGATATCTCGACGCCCTGGAATTCTGTTGCTTGCGTTTCGCACGAGCTAGATGAAATGTTGCCGCATCTGTGGACGGGAATCGAACGCGCGTCCTCCAGTTCATAAGCAGAACGTTATCTCCCGGAGCGAAACGTACGAAGGGGCGTACATTTAATAAAACCCGGATAGAGCCGCGTACTTCTAAGGAATTGCAAAAAAAAAAAATAAAGTGGAGGGAACATTACTGCGACCTTTAGTTCCGTAAAGGTGACGCATAACGTCATCTATTGTGCTCTTAAAGAAAAGAAAATTCAACGTGCATAGGCCTTTCAGACGGCATTGTAATGTATCCCCAGTGAGTTATACAGGTATTTCATACGGACATAGGGACAAAGGCAGACAGAGCGTGGCTTACACTCCAATTCGGGCAATGGCCTTGAAATAGGAAGCAGCAGAAGATCATGCGAATTCGAAAGGTTGACAGGAAAACGGCAACCGGGGCGTGTGTGAGTCAAGAGACCGGGGAGCCGGGAGATTGTCTTAACACTGCGAGTCTGAGATAAAAAGCTACATCAGTTCCTCGCTGATCGCCGCCGACGACCGGACTGACAAGAGTCCGCGTTGGCAGACGAAAACGCTGAAACAAAGGGAGGCAGAAGAAGGGAACGCTTGGAGAGGCATGCAGGCGATAGGAGGGCTTATATAGACCTGTCACATGTTCTCAGCTCTTTGCAACGGTCGGCGTGACACGCTCGCAGCGTTATGATATGCACAGACAAGATGAGCGCGGTAACTCTCTCAACTTCGTTTTGATCACAGAAAGACGTGAAAAAGCACACATATATATATATACTAGCACTGTACGTTGAAACGATTCCTCCCTTCGTATTTCGTTCACTGTAACACACACACACACACACACACACACACACACACACACACACACACACACACACACACACACACACACACACACACACACACACACACACACACACACACACACACACAATGTGAGAACGTTAGAAGGGTACCTCTTTGGAGGTTAGGTGTATTTTATCCACAATTTGCCCCTCTACGAGAGTACTCTTAGAGACTAAATACGAAAATACGAACGGGTATTGGTCGTGGTTAGCATCCTGATGAACTAAGCGTTCGCAGCAAGGCCAGAGTAGTGCAGCTACCCTCAATTTACTCCCCTTTTCTATAAGTGTTATTTTGTCACCTCCTCTAGCACTATAGTATTTGCTATGAGAAAAGTTCCTTGCAGGTGAGCAACTAGCTCCTCATGTAGGTATACATGCATGAATATCCAGCACTCTGATTTGTGCCGAACTCGAGGGCTAGCCGCGGGCGTAGCACCAAGTTGCGACAGTCACATTAGCGGTCGGGGATTGTTCAAAACTCTGAAATGGTTACTACACTGCAATGTGCCACCGATCATAACTGGGTGTACGGTTAAACAACTCTGATTATAGCTCAGTGCCTGCCATTTCAGCGGTGATAGAGAGTAAGCAGTCTCGATTGCCGGTTCCTGTAATCATAGATGGTGCTGACCATTCACAAAAACGGAATAAAGGTTGACCGAGAAAGGGATTGTGATGAAATAATGTGTATATTAGTCATGCATTCGAAATCACGTTGTGCGCGAAGGCGACCCGACCCCACTTCTATGCAGGTGTGATTTTTTTGTTGATGCCCGGAGAAAACTTTCACACAATACTCATTTTCATCTTACTGGTTGTTTGACGGTTAAAAAAAAAAGGTAAACTGACATTTAAACGATCTGCATGCTTCTTTTTACGTCATCACAACGCTGCCCGTAACGCTTCCAGCGCGACTTTTAATGTTTGCTGGTCGGATGAAGGTTGCGTTTTCACCTTCTATTCCCTCGGTACTTTTTCTTTAAAAACTAAAAGCTGCGATTTTCTAAAACATAGCGAAAGTGGGAACACGCGGATGT
This sequence comes from Amblyomma maculatum, assembly GCF_055883805.1. Classification (NCBI taxonomy): domain Eukaryota; kingdom Metazoa; phylum Arthropoda; class Arachnida; order Ixodida; family Ixodidae; genus Amblyomma; species Amblyomma maculatum. The sequence goes on from NC_139346.1 coordinate 152,501,285, forward strand.
CGATAAGTAATCTTTTTTTCGGTCGTATTGCAAGCTTTTGAGCATTTTGTTTTGCATAATCTGATCGCAATTTCTGGCATGTTTTCCTTGGCAGTCACTTCTGTCGACGCTACCCTAATGGGTGGTTACTTCCTCTAGACAGCAGGGTTTATAACTGGTCTCGCTCTGATCCAAGCTAAAGCAGCTCCGCTGAATATGCAGAGGTGTGTGAATATGACTGAACGAATTGGCGAATTCAGCTACATAGGAGCACGAGCGATGCCGGTAGGGGACGTGCTCGCGGCAACTGTTCTTATTCGTCCCTTTTCTGCTATTCTGCGGGCGATTTTGCAAGCTCATCGCGGTTGCGTGATGGTGCCGAAACCAAGTTTCGAATAGTACTAATATCTCTGCCCCAAATAGGGGAGCGCACAATCCACGTCATTTTATGAAGACGATCGAATCTCGACACGCTCCCTACAGACCCCCTTCGTTTTTCATCACCTAAAATGCACATCACATAAAATGCCCGTTTTCAACTTCTGCCATGGTTTTCTCTTTTTTTTTTTTTTTTTTTCTTTTTGACAAGTACCGCCCGTTTGTGTTGCCATCAGATCACCTTGCGAACTGGCACTCTCGAGGACCCTTAAAGGAACATTGAAGACAACACTATTCAATAATAGTCTCTAGTAAAACTTTCTCCGCTGGGTCTTGTTAGCATTTCTCCGGGAACAAAAGAAGCATCTTTCGGCGAGTAACTTGGATTTAAAAACCTTCCCATCAGTCGACTCAAACTCTAGACGTCCTTATCGAAGAGGACGGGTTGGCGTAGTCTAAAAGCGAATGGGTATGCGTCGTAACCCTGAGATCGGCACCCAGATGTTGGTGCCGACGCACGCATGATACTTGAGAAATCAGCTCGTGAAGGCGGCACCCGTATTTCCTTTCTTTCTTTTTTTTTTTTTTCTCGTTTGTAAAATCTTCGTTTACTGCGCGAGTTGCCTCTGTGGTTACTACGTGGGACGCCCTTATCGATACAAGCCGTCTTCTATTTGAATTCAATGTCCCTTCGAGGCGTCCTTAACGTAGCTCCTTAACTTTACCACTTATAACTCCTTCGTAAACGCAGCAGCCGCTGCCTATATTCGCACTGGGCGCGAAAGAATCAAGCTCGACCGAAGTCGTTACGACGCCTCGGAGGCGAATGCATGCGTGTCACGTGGACCCGGCATCGTCGCGCAGTTCCCCAGCACCCTGTCCGAGACCCTCGTAGGCCAAAAAGGTCGTCGTTGCCGCTCGAGACCAAAATTCTGCCCTCGAACAACACCGCTAATAGTACGAATACATTCGTTCGGATAACAATAAAATTTAAAAAAAAAAAAAACTAGAACAAAGCGGAGTCGCTCGGCATTCGACAGGTGTGCTCGCGCGACCGACCGACCGCGTCATCCCGATGCCGATGGTCATCCTCCTCCGCTGTGCGGTGAGAGGAGGAGGAAGTGTACACAAAGAGTTACTGGTGCGTCCTCTACAAACGAAAACTCAAAGCTAGCACTAGCACGCACACGCACGCACAGAGAGAGGCACAGAGTGGCCTGACCCCGAGGCTGCGGTGGTCGTGTGCGCGAGGTGTACGGCGAGTTGTGGAACGCATGTAGGAAAGAAGGAGAGATTGAGAAAGGGTATACACCGGTCGACTGTGAATGAATCCGTGTCAAAAGGCCGTCCTCGGCTGCAGGTCCATGTTTGGGCAACGCACTCCCTGCTACACCCCGCCCTTTCGCTGGCGCCGTGCGTGGCGACCGCCGGACGTCGTGGGCTGCTGAGGTCGCGGCGCGTATGTGTGCGGAGGGTACTACGCAGGAAAGAAAAAAAAAAAAAAAAACGCACAGCAGAACGGTAAATGGGAACGGCTCTGGTGCCAGCTGGTCACGGTTACTGGGCCGCCTGGATTCGGGCTCGTCGGTGTGAACTCCTGGGTTTCGCAAATCACTGCTGTTCTGTGTTGGTTGCATACCTCCGTTGTAAAATTTCGAATGAACAGCCTGCAGACAGTCTATGGGCTATTATAAGGTAACTATACACTTTTCTCTAGACTGTCTCATTAATTTTTGTGTTTTGAAATACTTATCTTCGATTATCTTTTTAGCAACGAACTAAACTGTTCCAATGTGGGTTATTTAGAATTGAGTGGACCTGCCCAAGCGTGCGCGATGCCGGCGTCACCTGTTTTCCTGACATCACTTGCGAAGACGAGGCTGCGACCTCTGCATGGCGAACGTGGAATGATATCCCTAACTTTCGACGACGAACGCAGGCCAGAACATAGCGTAAGCTACGTACTACCTATGCAGTGAAAGTGTCGCGAAAGGGCTGTTCACAGGCAATTTTTGTCTTTTTTCGACATAGACAAAAGGGGTAATCTGTACTGTTGTAGGACTCAAATCTAAGATGAAAAATGGTAGACAGTACTGACTGAACAACTTATCTGGCATAAGTATTGTTATCAACTCCCTCTATATCGAACAGAAATATGCATCCTTTATTTGAGAATACTGCACAAGACTATACGTGCAGGCATGCATGGGCACTTTCTCGTTTTATAACCTCTCCTTCTCGCAACGGGAGCTCCCATCGAAACCTGGTTTTATATCGAGGGTGTATATTCTTGACTACTTCTTGTAGTCACTGACTGCTATGCCGGAGTTCCCCCGTTCGATCCCGGCCATCGACGGCTGCGTTTCGATGGAGGCGAAACGAAGAGGCATCCGTGTGCTGTGCGATGTCAGCGCACGTTAAAGATCCCCAGGTGGTCGAAATTTCCGGAGTCCTTCATTATACGGCGTCTCTTATAACCTTAGTTAGACAAACCAAACCACTTGTCATCTTGTTCTTCCTCCAAGCCGACGGGCTAACATCTGCCTTCTTCCGGCCTCGTGGTGTCGAAATTATTTTTAATAGGAAAAAAAAAAAAAAAAAAAGGAAACCGGTTGTGGAGAATGCCAAACTCTGCGTAAAAACGGTAAGCATATCCCTGCATTACAAATGAAACACCCTGTATGCTGTATGGAGCTCTCAAAAAGCGCGCGTGTTCGCCGTACGTGTCGAGAGCCTTGCGATTTTGACTGACAAACTGTGCGCCCTGACTTCGCCAGTTGTTGGGGCCCGCGCGCTCGCCCTAAATCTCTTGTGCCGGCCGCTTCATGTGTGCCGAACAGCTGGCGTTGCGGACACGGACACGTATCGCGTAGTTGTGCGGAGCCCAGTCGAAGCTCATACACAGACGGCACACGCCCGAGAGAAATCGGATATAGCCGACAAAGGAATATCGGTACTCTCCGCATGTTTGCCGTATATTGGTCGGTCACCACACGAGGCCAAAGACTCAAGGGGGGACATCGCGCGATGTCGCACTACCTAAGCGTTTATCTCTGTCTTCCTCCTCACTGCCCCTCTTTCCCCGGTCATCCACTTTACCCATTTCCTCAGGGTGCGGATCACATCATCTTCATCAGTAGGACAAAGACTATCCTCGCCCAATGATCTTTAATTAGTCGTTCGTCAGCCATTACACCACCATATCTTCGCTAATTTCATAGTTAACAGTTAGTCGGTTAATCTAGGTAGTGAACTGTATATCTCGAGAAAGCGATTGGTAAGTTCGACACTGTAGCGCGGCACTAAGGTAACAGGATGCATACTAGTCGCCGCTTTAGAAAAAAAAAAAAAAAAACACAGGGGGGAGGGAGGCTTGCGGAGCGATGCGAAACGCAAAGGAAATGGCCTCGCGCACATGCCGCGCGTTCGTGGCTCGTTTCCTGTCATATTTTTATCTGTCTTTCCGTGCGTCTAGAAATTGAGCTCTTAAAATTTTCTTTCTCCTTTTCTCTCTCTTTTCACCTTTGTCATCCGGCAGTTCTATCAGGAAATGGGCTCCGCTTTCCAACTTTCTGGTCCATTTGAGAATTTCGATCGAGACACCGTGAGTCAACTTCATTGTTTGCCCTACTCCGCATTTCGCGACTCTGTTTGCTCCGACTTTTGCGTGCTGTGTCCAATTCGTGCATAACCTTAAATCGGCTCGCGACGGTTGTAGAATTTGTTTTGGGGGACGCCTGCCCCCAGTCTTCTGACGGTGGGAGGGGAAGCGTTCTTTGGAGGTTGTGCACTCTTCTTCTCGTCTCTATATCCCTCGTTAGGCTAATAATATCGAGTGAACTATAGTGTAACAAAACAATCGCAGTGCTCTAAGGCTATAGGCTTCGTTACTTGCGTCTCCCCCCCCCCGCATACACACCTCCTAACAGAAAGCAGCGTTTCATATATGGTGCCACCCGTCTCATACCGAGTAACGACCCAGGCAGCACAAGAGCCCGGGCCAATATTTTCAGTGAGTTGGCAGAGATCAGCCCTATGTAGGCCCAGCGCTGCCATCTTATGGCTGGTATTGGTTGTGCCATTCTATAACACGTCCGACACTGGCCCTGAGGATTCCATTGGTAACCAATATTGTTCGTACCTATTTATATTGATAACAACATTGGCCCGTCATATCCGATGCCCTGACAATATCGGTTGTACCAATATACGAGAATGGCAATGATGGGCCTGGATATCCGGCGTAGCACCGGTGTTGGCGCTACCATGAGATAAGGATGGCTATAACGGACAGCATTAGCCATCAGTCCACTGATGTTGGCCAATATTCGACATATGCTGGACAATAATGTGAGCTCTCTTACAATGGCCCGCCAATGTCAGATATACACTGGCATACCTTACATATCAACAGTATTGGCATTGCCCTTTCATAAGGATGGCTATACCGAACAGCGTTAGCCATTACTCCACAGACGTTGGCTAATATATGGCATATGCTGGACAATACTGTCAGTTCTGTTACCATGTCCCGCCAAATGCATTAGCACACACTTCAGTCAACATTTTCTTTTCTATTTCACCTACTGGTCACTACTAGATGCAAATTAGCATATGGTGGAAATATTCCGTGGGAAACCGCATTAGCGTGCTTTTGCGGTTGGCAGGCTCGTTTAATACCTGGAGTCGATAACTGTGCTGTTATAATCGATGTTTTCAAGTTACCTTTGCAATTTTAAATACTTCGGAAATCTTGTGTCTAAACAGTCTTGTGAAGTTCCGCGGTGCTGGTTTCAGTCGCGTTTGCTTTAATCCCACCTAGCTGTTGTTGACGTTGCTCGGGATTACACCATGTTCTTTTACACTATATCTTCATTGACTTAAGCTGGCACTGTAATCGATCCACATGTATACTGTGACGAATTTGGATGAGACCGACAACCGGTCAACGGCATCAAATATCAATAAGTTCACCCCCGTTTGCTGGTCCGTCAGGGCGGCGGCGGCGATAAATAGCCCCACGCCGACCGGTAGATTAGAAAGAATCAAAACGACATGTCATATATCGTGCGTAGGCAATGGTTGCTATTTTTTGTATTCTCTTCGGCAATGGTCTAGGTTCTTTCATAGCTGCTCCCGTGGCGATTCCTGCTGCTCTGGGTGAAGAGAATTCCTAAAGTTGTAGCAAATTTCTTTGCCCCCGAGTGTATTAGGTTTAACAACAGTGGCTTCAAACAGACGATTACCGCAGGACACGCATGCAGTGCGATGCAAAAAATTAGCGATAAGCATCGGCATATTAAGGCTCGTACGTGACTCAGATCGACTATGGCGAGCGCGCTTCCATCGAAATAAACTTTAAAAATACACTAGTCCGTTTAAGCTATAGGAATACGAAGCATCGCAGCACATACTTTCGCTTAAACGATTTAACAATGGTGATCTAAATTAAAGCTGGGTTATTGAGCGGTAAATTAAACGTCGGTCCGCACATGCATGGACGTTCCCACATATGGCAAATCGTATCGAAGCTTCCTGCTTCGTTGTCGCTCTAAGAAGGGAAGTATTAGAAAAAAAAATGGAGAGAAAACACTGCAGGTACAATCTCAGTATGAATAATATTAAGGTTATGCTGAAACAAATAACTGGGTTACAGTTTCACTTTTCTTCATCGCGCTCGTTCGCACATTTGTTTTTTCTCAAGCGTCCGCCCTTGTTGACGACACACCGCGCACTTTTGTTCCAGTCCACTGATGGCCCTCACTCGCGCCGAAATATGAACGCTCTGTTCGCTGCTTGCTAGGTGCATTGAAAACATCACAAACAAAGGAAGAAAAACATGGAGGCACGGCGCCAGCAACAGCGGCGCCGACTTCCCCGAATGGATGCGCTCTGCAGGTGGGGTTGTCGGGTTACACGCTGCGCGATGCAATCCAAGACGCTGGCCCTGACGCTCCACGTGTGGTTCAAGGTGCACACGGCCGCCGCCCGGGCGGGAATTTACGACGCAATGCGTCAGCCGCTATACTTTAAGGCTCTATTTCTTTCGTATACCTATTTGACATACGTAGAGCTAGCGTAACTTACGTCTTAGACTTTGCGAGAGTAGACCATTCCATACGTGTATAATCAAAAATACGACTGCAATGACCATGGCGCATTAATCACTGATCGAATATCGCACACATACGGTACTGGTAAATGCTCTATGATTATCTTGAAACACTCATTCGGCAAACGAGTACGCCAGTTATTTGCTAAACAAGCCAAGAATATTCAAATCACTGCAGTGGCAAAAGTGATCGCAGAGCCAGCTAGAGTCGCCCGCGGCACGGCGACGGGCCGGCTTCCACATGTCAGAAGAACTTGAAACGCGAAATATATCCGCGTGGGGCTTTGTCACACAGAATTTTATAGGAAATCAAAATAGCTTCGTGTAGCAGCCAGTATACAAGAACGGCAGCTCAGCAGAACAACATTTGATTGGACGCCATGCAAGTGCATTGATAGCATAATTTTTGAATTTCTGGATTATTTTTTTTTTGCACAAGTGCGAAAAAAAGAATTCTGTAAGGTTTCTCCGCTTTTATTCACACCCCCAATTTCACGATTCCGTCGTCGTTCACTGCATTACAATGCTTGCGCTACAAATGGCAAGAAGGAATAACTGTAGAGTTCAAAAACTAAATAAAGCAGTCGTTGTTTTACAATTAAGCTTAATTCGGTATCAAAGCTTATTATTCTCTAACTACCTTCGTGGTACCGGGTTAAGTGAAGAAATATGGGAGAGGCCTTCGCCCTGCAGTGGGTATAATAAGGCTGATGATGATGATGATGATGACCTTCGTGGTGGGACAGTTACAGGCGTGCGCGGGGAAGGGAGATTTTTTTTTTACAAATATTGTGTATGGAGAGAAGATTACCCACATGTAAACTGACTTGTTCGCATTAGAACGAAAAAAAAATGTGAAAGAAGAGACTGGAAACACAAATAAAATAACCCCGCCGGGGTGGCGCAGTGGTTACGGCGCTCGACTACTGTTCCCAAGGATGCGGGATCGAATCCCGGCCTCGGCGGCCGCTTTTCGATGGAGGCGAAAAGCAAGGCGCCCGTGTGCTGTGCGATGTCAGTGCACGTTAAAGAACCCCAGGTGGTCGAAATTTCCGGAGTCCTCCACTACGGCGTCTCTCATAGCCTGAGTCGCTTTGGGACGTTAAACCCCAAAAACCAACCAACCAACAAATAAAATACGAAAAGGTACAATGGGTATATTAACAACTGGATTACAATGACACATCTTTGTTTCGCACACGCTCGTTCGCACAGTTTTCCACCGCCTGCTCTCCGTGCTGACGCACCGCTCAATCCCGTCCTCGCGCACTTCGCACTCCTGTCGTTCCCCGGATCGCACTCTCTCACCGCATGCGATGCGAGCAAGGTCCGAGGTTGCATACGCGCGTCGAAATCCACGCAGGTGCGCCAAAGCGGTGGACGGGTCGACGCACCACTCAGGGTCCAAGGGGCGGACGGCCGCCACCCAGGGGGAGGAATTGCGCAGTAATAAAAACACGAACGCTAACAGACTGGAGACTTCTTTCAAACATTTCCGGGCTCTCATAACAGGTTGCATAGAGAAATGTTTTTTTACCGCATTTTCTTGGCCAATAAAATATACGCAAGAAACTAAACTGTGAGAAAGAAACAAGCGCCTAATGAATCGGGCCAACAAACGACTAATCTATGAGATAGAATGATGCTGACGGTGCGGATATATGAGAAAAAATGTAAGCATCGTATGCAACTAGCTTATAAACAGGTGGCAAGTCGTGGTACTGAGATGCTTAGCTCAATAATTTTCAACAAACTTGCTTCAAATCCTCATTTCAGGGTGATTGAAATATTCCAATCGATTGAGCACTATTGTATGAAAGAATTTTCGTTGGTATGCTAAAAGTGAGCAAACTATTCGTAGTAGAACACAGCATTCACAAAATACAACTTGAACAGGTTTGGGTATTAGAAACAAAACAGCTAGGCGCCTCTCCAGGGCGACGACGAGCTTCGCTGCTGGCACAGAGCCCTACATAGATGAGCAGCCGCAGAGCGCATTTATGCTGCTGCTGCTGAAAAGGCGATTACTAAAAAGCACGAAGGATGACGCGACAATCGCTTAGCCGGCATGACGGCGGCAGTTGTATTTTGTTTCAAAGAGGGCGCTCCGTTCTTTCGTCCAACGGCCACTCGTTCGCTCGGCTCGACGTTCGGTGGCACCGCGCACGGAAAATGCTTCTTTCTTCAAGAAATATTCCATGTAAGTTTTCAAATTTTTCATTCAGATTTCATAAAGCGTTTGTGTATATTGGAGCAAAATATTAGCCTCTTAGATAGAGCATTTTTTAAATTACAAGCGTTGTCTTACATTTCATTGTTGCTGCAGGCTGCGTAAGCCATGTGCTAGGGAGATTTGTCTTCTTTTAGTATATTTCTTACGTTGTTAACTTTTCAAAAGTGGTTCTCAAGTGTGCGCGACTTGATGCCGATCATTTTGCAGCTTATTTCAAGTTAAACCGTTACTGTTTTGCAGAGTACTGATTTTCTAAAGTAAACAACTGCGTGACATCGTAGGCCTAAAAACCAACTTCGGATATTCACGGCGTTACAGTGGCTGGAACGGCGTATAGCCGTTGCGTGGCTCGGCCGCTCGGGTTCCCTCGGGTGACCTCGAGCGGAGTCAGCGGAGTCCGGGCAAAAGCATATTTTCTCGTGTCTGGTGCGATAAAACGCTAACCGCATGAGTAGCGCGGCAGCACGATGCGCAGTGCGCTGAGGACCGCTAAAGCATTGCCGCTCGGCGCTGTCGCCCAGGTTCTGGGTTTTTAGAAAATCGCTCATGATGCTGGAACCAGCTCGCGAGGCAGCCAATCGCAAAAGGCTTCGGAGTACTCACCTTAGTTGTTTCTTTTTTTTTTTTTTTTGCATGCAAAGTTTGTTTCCCTAGTCCGGTATGAGCGAAAATCCTGCAGACGCTCATTTCGTCTGGTCCGTGCATATATGAGCGCATCGAGACGGTTTAGTAAAAGCTTGGTAGGGTAGTATTGCAAAACAAAAAATGCTAGTATGGCTAGATATTGCTAATTTTCGAAAGTTGCAGAAAAACGCCACTGCTTTCAATCTTGTCTGCATCGCAGTATAGTAGCACGCCGCTGCGCTGGGACCATTTTTTTTTTTGGTGGCGGGGGGGGGGGGGGGGGGGGCTTGACGCTTTTCAAGAAATTTCATCAGTGTTGCTGTTTAGTGCAAGAAACTGGATATAGCGTAACTGTAATCATTTACCAAACGAGGAGGCGGCGCTAACAAAGCAAGACTGAAAACGCGTCTCTGTCGCTGAGGTCCTTCGCTCTGTGCGATGTGCACCAGCAGCAGCGACAGGCGTTGGCGTCGTCGTCGCGCGATGCATCGCCAGGGATTGTCGCCTATTTTTTTCTTTCTGTATCGTTGCTTCAGCTGCAATAGATCAGTTGCAAAACCTACACGTCAGCTTCCTGGTGGGGCAGACATTCCTGCACAATGGCGGCATAGACTTTGGGGTAATAGTTGGGCACAGTGCTAGCACATCACCTGATGGGTAGGGTAATTCCCGCACCTCTTGCCCATTCGTCACAGTATTATTCGCGTGCGCATTGTCACCCCACTATTACCCTCTCCGGTTAGTGTCCCTTTTCTAAATTTTCTTCACCCCTAGGGTGACAGTGCGCCCCCCTTTATTCCAGCGTTAAGAATGCCCAAAAACCTTTCTCTGACAATGGCCTGTGCGCGTGGACTGTGGTAGATGCATGTACTGCACCTAACTATTATCCCTGAATCAGGTTCTGTCGCCACTGTGCACGAATTTCTGCCTCACAGGGAAGCCGACTTGTAGGTTTTGCAACTGGTCTGTTATAGCATCTCCAGCAGGGCCGGAGCCTTAAGTGTGAGCGCTGGGTGGGCTCAGGCAATTTCAGTTCCAGGCCGGGTTCGGGTTTGTAGCATGAGGCCCGGGTCGGGCTCAAAATTTATGCCCGTGCACACCTCTAGTCGCGTCGGTTGTGTAGCACACGTTTGGCACCCGTGCCTGCTTTTAATTTTGTTCTTCGCACCATGACACTTTGCTCCAGCATCAAGACTGCATGAAACATCAGTATGCATTTTCCGGTCGGTATGCTAACTGATCGCCCCACCGCCCTGGCACAGCTATGTTATACCATGTGTAACATAGAGTTGCAATTAGTCCATTTTTTGAGACAGCTTTGAATTGAAATTATAGATTAACTAAACAGAGAAGAGCTGTGGTGTGCTGTTATCATGTTTTAGAGGCATCGATTTAATGGAGACTTTCTTTCCTTTCATTTAGGGCTCTTTGCTCTATAACGCCCGCAGTCCAGCTGCCCCACTTGTATCATCGCACTGCTTATGCACAAGAACTCATCTGCCATCAAAGGGGTGCTGCCTGAATGTGAGGCAGACAACATCGTCAACATTTTGGTGCTGCAAACCTGTCAACAGCTGTGGGAGCCTTGCCATGAAACATGCTGTGTGTAAGGAAACATTGCCTCGGTAGGTATGACACATTGCCTTTGTTTTGCATTATATAAAGGCTTTAGATGCTCTGCTGGCGTTTTGCTATATGATTGCATGCTATATGACTTTTTCTGGCTTTTTAGCTCAAGGCTTACTTGTTCAGAAGTCTTGCCCACCAGTATGCAGAAAATAATATCCTTCATGTCCCTGGCAGTGCTTTAATAGCTGGTGCTATATTTCATTGCTTTATTTCAACAGTATGTGACTATTTCAAGTTGAGGCATGATTGAGTGAACCTGTGGTGTAATAGCACAATAACAGACATAGCTTGTGAACTGAAGAAGTAGTTGTCATTTGCGTAACACGGGAGTGCAGGTGCTTTAAGTGATGTAATATTTAGCATACTCGATTATGCTTGCATTACAAGAATTCGCAGGAAGCCTGTATTGAGGTTGCAGAGAAGAAAGCCATTCAGTATTGCTCAGGTTATTTGCCTTCCACTCTCCCTTCATTACTGCTGCCTGCACTGTATGTATTTGTTCATACAGACATGCAGTTACTGACTGCTTGTACATTTCTGGTTGCCTACACTGGCTTCAGCCATGTAGATGTAATATTACTTTGATCTAAACCAGGCTATTTACTTTGCTCAAAGTGACAATTTTAAATAATTTTCTCCCCAAGCCATTGAGATTCGCCATTAGCTTCCAACTCGCTTTATTCGCAGCTGCAATGAATTTATTCTGTAACCCTAGAGCAAGACATTTGCAGAAAGATCATCATGCAATACTCGTTCAAATTTTGTAAATTTTAGAGAACATTGTTTGTTTTTGCATATGCTTCTGTGTTCGGAAAACAGAACAGACTTGCTTACAGTGCTGGAGGGGTGGGCTGAAAGGCTAAAGGAAATTATTAGTGCAGCTGCTCATTCAGGCGTGCATTCCTTGTGCATTTATTGCTCTTATATATGTGCACCTTTGCCTGCATGCTTGCCAGGGCTTTCCCCATAATGGGTGGTAGTGATCTTGCCGCCTACCTCTCAGGGGGGCTGCCCTTTTCTAACTACCTGCTCACAACCAACTCACCTCCTGGGCTTCAAATTTGGCATACTCAAGGACGATTTTCTGTGTTTGATGCTACCGGTGACGCCGTTTAAGATACGCAGTGTGCATCATTGGTTCATTAGTTTCATTTCGGGATGTTGTCACCCCTTATATTCCTTACTCATATTTCTTTTTCTACATCCCCTTGCAACTGCCAAACGAAATAAGACGTATAAAACTGCCAAACTCCCGCAGTCTCTGAATGCTATGTCAACAACAAAAAAAACTTATGCATGTCTTAATAAAAGTAGAAATTATCCCCCGATGTTCTTTTTTATTGTCATATCTAGTCAGACGGTTTAGTGAACTGCCACATGAGCAAGCAAATTGCAACTGTAAGTGCACTGAGGAGTCATGCGTTAGAGCAAGCATATGGATCTTGTGTTGCTTAGCTGCTTAACTCCAAGTATCCTCCTTTGTCAGACAAGATATTTTTTGAAAACTGGATGAGCCAGAAGAAAGCAGATTGGATTCTTAGCTGCATTGTTACTTGTTACACGTCTGCTCCACCCTGTATACATGAACTCGGTAGAATTGCGTCGAGTACGTCTGTCGAGTGAGAAATCAGTTTTGGGGTTCATGTATACACAGTCGGGTCGAGTAAAATAAGCGGCGGAGCGGGTCGCGTTAACTCGATTTCAGGGGGTAGGTTAATTCGCTTGACCCGCTTATCTAAAGGCATGTAGACGCAGTTCAGTCAGGGAGTCTAGTTATGGGGAATTCTGGGATAGGAAAAAGCTTCTGGAGCGGCGACGAGCGTCACTCGAAATGAATGCTTTTTAGCGCTCATCAACGATAAAAAGTAATCTAAGCTCTCGATAGTAAAAGTCAATGGGATCAAATACGAGTAAGAACTTGCACAATAACTTCGAATCTCGATGCTACGCTCTGCTACGATACTTACTCACTAGAAAGCGAGTTCATGTAGACATCAGCCGTGTCGAGAATGATGACCTTGCTTACTCAACGCTGATTCAACCCGTTCTGTCGAGTCCATGTATACAAGGCTATTGTACTTGTAATTTTAGGTGAACTCTCAGTTCGTGTATTGCACATTAAATTTGAGCGATATGTGTGCTTTTTTGCGTCTGTGCTGTTTCTATCTGCAAACAATACTATTTCTCCAGACACAATCTTATTTTTAATTTGAGTACGAAATATTGTCCATTTTTGAAAAAAAAAAGTAATTTGTGAGGCTGTTAAGGAATTTTGATTTTGAAATATATTCACAAAATATCAACATTTTATAGATACTGAAATATAAAATGTGAGCGAAAAAAACTTTTCAGCTCAGGATTAAACTGGTTTTTCAAGGAACTTGTGATAGGGTGGAAGTGAAAAATCACTGTCATGCTAGATGTATCGTTTTTTTATGATCCCAAAGTCACATCATGCATTGTATTTTAAGGTGTGCTTAAGCAATGAAATAATATTTGGCCTCAGATATTCAGGCAGATTACTATTCTCTATACCAACAACTACTATGAATTGGTTTGAAGAAATCAGATGCCCGAGCACCACACCTGGTACCTGGACATAAAATCACCCAGGTATGCCTAACTGAATATAATCTTGCACGTGGAAGGTTGCCGATGGTATGGCCATATGATTAGCTGCGATGAGGGAAAATGCATACCTGGTAGGCTGCTAGCTGATAAGGAAGTACGATATCATTGTACTCAGATCTAGCATAACATTTTCCTGCCTATGCAAAGTAAATTTCTAGTACTTGCTCAATTGCTCATTGCAGGCTGACTGTAATAATTTTAGCTGAACAAGCATGCACTGTATGATTACTAGAACTTCTTGTTGGGCTTGTTCGTGTTTATTTATTATAAACTGAAGGCGCCAAAACAATGCACGCACACAAGAAAAGAACGGGACAGAGTTCCACTCACAACTGGTTTATTGTGCAGAACAAGTACATATATATCTCACTGCCGGCACATGCGCAAGGAACACATTCAGCTACATCACATTCAGCATCTTGTAGTTTAAGATAAGCTATGTTCAAGAATGATTTCTCAGAGAAAGAGGCTATGGTATGAGGCATGGGCTTCTTGAACATATCTTATCTTAAACTACATGACGCTGAATGGGTTCCTTGTGCATATGCCGGCAGTGAGATATATATGTATTTTATTCTGCACAATAAATCAGTTTTGAATGGCGCTCTGTCCCGTTCTTCTTTTCTTGTTTGTGTGCATGTTGTTCTGGTGTCTTTAATTTATAATGAGCACTGTATGAAAACTATTACTTGGTACATTACAAGTAAGGCAATTATTTATAGTAGAATGCAGCAAGCAATAAAGCTGTGAAAACTAAAAAGCTGGAACTTGAAATGGTACTGTTATCTTGAGAATATTATATGTGTGCGCAGCCTAGAGAATATCTGCGATGTACACATCTCTCTCAGCTGATTGAAGATAGCTTGATCGATTCTGTCAGGGCAATTATTTCTTCATTCTGGCCGCAGTAATGTATGCGTGCCTGTAACTGGTGTACTCCAGAAAATATTCTTTAATGTGTTCTTTAATATCCAATTTTGCATGCTTAGTAATCCATATTGTCTATTGCAGGAATGTTTAAGAAGTTTTTAAAAATTGAACGTTCTGGAGCCTGAACCGTCATATTTTCAGGAAATGTAATTCTATATGCACACTAAGCATCCACCTGAAGTTATCGGTTTGCCGGAAGCAGGTTTTTTCTTCCATATATCTTTCTTTTGTATTTGGAATGGATATTATTTTGCATATATGTTTATTATCCCTACGTTATAAGATGCTGCATGCCCTTGCAGGCCCAGAAACCTGTCGCAAAGTGCTCTAAAAGAAGAATGTGTGGCAATAGGCCTTCAATATATACAGTAGAACCCCTTTATAGTAAAGCCACTGAGGCCAGCGAAAATATTTACTATATTATGGTCTTTACTGTATCAGTGGTCTGTGATGACATGGTCCTGAAAGTGCTGTCTAGTAGTTAAATAGGCACTTACTGAACACGTCTTGTTGCTTAATGAAAAAAAAACCTATATACCTTCCATCTCGCTTTTATCATCTCTTTGTGTGATTTTTTCATTATAAAATGTCCCTACATCTTGTGGAAGTACCTCTGAAGCATGAAGACGTAATTACGAATGCAACCAAGTTCGATTTCATGTAAAACCTAAAGCCTTGCATGAACATGGTGTCTCTTTTTGCTCTTTCTGTCTTTTAAAAGGCAATAAATGATAAATTCGCATGGCACTCAAGTGCTGTAAGACCTTACTCGCTGCACCTCCACTTTCTGCCACCACTGCCTCATTATTTGTACTGCACATTGCAGTGATTGTTGACCCATTTCTTTCCCTTCCCTATTTCGTGCTGCACGTTTACTCATTTACTTTCTGAAGGGAACACGCCGCCTGCTTGCTATGTTTGTAGACAGCTTTACTTTTTTCTTCTTCGCGCTGCGCGCTTTCCCTCACGGCTCCATGGCTTCTGTAAAGTAGGCTTCTTCTGACTGCTGCTAGGGCTAGTATTAAAGCCACCTAAACGAACACTCGGGGTTATTGTTCTGTTTTCAAATACAAAACGTCTTGGCCTCGCGACTCTAGGTAGTGCGCGGGAGTCGTCGCCATGGCCAGAAGCACTTTAACCGTTTTTTACCAAAAACACCTTCTCTATAAAGGGGAAAAATGTACAGTTGCCTATGGAAGATGAACTGGGACTTCAGTTTCACTTTACTATATCAGGCTTTACTATAGCGGGGTTCTGTATTTTGTACTCAATCGTATAGAGCACCCAGACTTCAGATATGTGTTTGAATAAGTGTTGAGAAGGTGAGTTTAAATCTTATGGTGATATATGCTTGTCTTCTGTGCAGATGTCATTTGTAACACCCACGGGCCAATCTCCTCAACAAACTGTTCCTGAATGGTTGTTTCCTGCGGGGTGCCCAGCTTACTACCTGGGCCATGTGCTTCCCCCGCCCCCTCAACCTCATCACTTGATCCATTGACCCTTCACTGCCAACTATCATGCTCAACACAGTCCACTGCCATTTTCCATCAATGGGGGACACTGCCCTGGAGTGCACCCATGCTCAGCCTCCTATTCCTGCAACACCTCTTGCACTACAAGGCTATAGTGCATCAACCCTGCTCAACATGTCCAGCCCCTTCCATCATGAGCAATGCACACTGCACCCCATCACCTCTACCTGCACTACCTGGTCATGTGCTGCTTAGTGCCCTGTTTCCAATTACACCTACTAGCATCTCCCATATTAGCCCTGTACCGAATGCCTCCTGCACTGCATTTTGGCCCTCTGATGTCCTTGTGGTATGTACATGTATATGAGCTCGCAATAAAATGTTTTCGGAAAATATTTTGCTTGCCTCATTTAATTGCATGGTTTTTATGGCTCCTTAGGGAGATGACATGCAAGGTGGTATTGGGAAATGACTGCATAAGAAAGCCACAATTGTTAGAGTGACAGTTAAGCAAATGGCAGCAGTAAGGGCAAGAGTGAAATAACATGGCTAAAAGTGGCTTAACAGTGGCAGTGCCAGTGCCACGTGTGCCGATGAATACTTGTTGCATGCCAATAAATACCAATATGTGATACTAGCGGCACGGCCGATTTATTGCCAATGAAAAATGTGCCAATGGATACTAGTGGCATGCCAATACGTGAACAAGGGGCACGGCCAGCTGATAGCCTATGTTGGCAGTGCCAAGACAGGTGCAATGTTGGCATATAAGCCGGACCAATATATAAAAATGTAGTAATTTCTCAAAAAGCCAGTGTTACGCCAATGTTGGTACCAATTTTTGTCGACGTTGGGCCGGGGTTGGTGCGATGTTGGTGTGCTGCCTGGGGAAGAGCATCACACGGTCGGGCCGGCAGTACACTGTACTAGAAATCGCTTGTCACACAGCGACTAAGTTTGCGGACGAATAAGCGTGTTATCTATACAAGAACTGCCGTTAAGTACAACCTCCACATGCAAGGGAACAGCTAAGCATCCCTTCCCTCCGCCTCCCATTACAATGGGCACGTCCACTGCAGGGCCCGCTACACTCTTCTACGGCGTACAATGAGAGCGCTGCGTTCAATTTTGCAGGAAAAGTTGTTTCCTAGTTTCGCTGTAGTTGCTTTTTTTTTTTTTTTTCTTCACCGATACGCATCAGGTTAAGAACGGCATGCATAAGGAGCATGATAGTTTCACGTTTCCCTCATCGTATCGTATGTTCCCATCTATACAACTGTCGCTGAGGGGGCCGCGCTATGCCGCTGTGTCTTGGCAATGCGCCGCACCTGCACCTGCCGACATCTCGACGAGGCTCTTTAAAGGGCAACTCCGGTGGTTTTTTGACATTCGAATATTGTAGTGAAACTTTTACCACAGGTTCTTCTCTCCGTCCTGACGCATTCTACAAAATTTGGGTGCCGTACGATAATCCGTTCACGCGCAATACGGCTTTAAAATATACCGTTTTCATGGGTTAAGTTGAGAGTATTTCTGCGGGCAACACTGAGTTTCTGACGTCACAAACAGTATACAGGCGTTAATGTCTACTTCCCGCGTGATTATGAAATTGTGAGGTTTATATTGAACTACCTCAGACATTTTATGCAGTGCGTCATGATTTCCATACTTTATTTTCACCATCCAACGCACGTACGAGTGTTTTTCTAATACTGAGTGTGACGTCACCAGTTCGGCAAATGTGACGTCGTTTCTGGCCGTGAAATCAGTTTCGGTTTCGATTTGCTGTTTTCTTTTTTAAAAATACTTCTAATTGGAATTTTGGAAAACGGTTTTTTGTGTTGGAGTCAGGACGTGCCGAGAAATGTAATTCAATTAAAAACACAAAATGATGAAAAAACCACCGGAGTTGCCCTTTAAGCTTCCGGGTACGGGCAGCAGACGGCTACGCTCGCTTACTATACGCCGATCGAAGAAGGTGCGCGCTCGTCGTCTTCGTCTCCGAGAAGCGAGGAGTCCTTGGACTCGACGAGTTCGGTCTCCCTTCCTGTCTCCCTCACGGCGGTGTGTGCGATACGCGTTTGGGGGTCTCCATATAACCCGTCTCCACGCTGTACACACCACGCACTCACGCGGCTAAACGTCATCGCCAAGTGGCCCTCGTGGAAAAACCGCCACCATGGTATATACGTGCGCACGCTTGGTAAAGGCGGGTAAAAGAGACACCGTTCCGCGTCGCTGATGACACTGGGCACGCTTCTCCCTGGTCTTCCTCCTACTCTTTCTCTCCGCCCTCGCTTTTCTCTCAAACTTCACCTCTCACTGCTTTCTTCTATCGGCGTCTTACGTCTTCAACACGACCACATTTCCTGAACTTCGCTTCCTTTTCTTCTTCTTCTTCTTTTTTTTTTTTTCGTACCACTCGGACACTAGCTGATGTGGTCGAGCCGGGATCCCGTACTGCACGCACGTATAAATATAACGGCCCGAAGAGGAGAAGCAGCTCTTCTCCGCCAAGTGCGTGCGGTGGCGTGCGTGCAGGCGTGCTGCCACACTCGGCCACGTACGAGACACGAAACTTCGTGACTTCCCGGCGGGACTATATAACCGGCGCGGCTCCGTGTAGCGGTCCTCCTTTTAAACGCCGCCTTTCCTTCACCTCTTCCTCCCTCCTCTCTTTCTCTTCCTATCTGTATCACGGGAAGTATAGGAGGGGGGAATGTCTACTGCGATATGGTGTAGGGAGAAGAGGGGCCGTAGAGTCAAAACCTCCGCAGGAGGTCTTCTCTACTTCGTGTTCGAAGGGTAGGGGGCGTAGTGGGAGGACCGCAGCATCGATTCGGCAAAACATTGTTATGCTTTCTGTATTTTTTTTTCTTTCTTCTTATATATCCAGACAACTATGACGACGACCGGTCGACAGCACATCTTCGAGTAGATTGCCACAGCCCCCGCGTGTTCGTTCTCTCTATCTGCCCTGCCTGCCTGCTGTCCGTGTCCTCTGCAATCGTGCGATCCGTGCTGTGTAGCGACGACGCGAACTGCACGGCAGCAACGCTTGTTCAGCGCAGGCTGTGTCACCTCGTCACGCTACGCCTCTTCCCTCCCTCTTCCACGGCCTCTTCTTCCGCTGTTTTACTTACCTTTTGTTCGCCGATCATCCGGAGTGGAAGCTGCAGTGGTCGAAAAAGCATATGTAGTTAGGTAGACGCACAGGAAGAAAAAAAAAAAAAGTAAGTAGTGGAGAGGGTAGGGGAAAGAGGTACATCTGCTCGAGGTATAGTGCATGAAAAGAAAAAAAAAATTCTTTTTTCATCCTGCGCCCTTGTTGAAGCCGCCTTTTCTAGGCATCCTCCCCCAGCCCCCGCTACTCTCTTTTTAAACAGCTTTTTATGATGCGCGCGCTGCACCCCTCCCCTCCCCCCCCCCCTCCCCTCCTCCTCCCTTCCGCACCCGATCTATATGTATTATGTGCCGCTATTGCCATTGCCTCGATGATGCGGTTTCATGGATTACATGGTCGCTTGCAGAGCAGGTGAGGTGAGTAGAGTGCGCGTGTGTGTCTGCTCTTGTGCGCGGGGCTGTGCCTGATTGGGCCTGCCAGTTTACCTGAATGGAGAAGCGTAGGGTTGGGGTTTTCGTTGCGCCCTTACTCGTCTGCCCGGCAATCGCGCCTCTTGGCTTCGTGCTTGGCGTGCATCTATTGCGAGTAGCACGCCACAATAACCTAGAGCAGCCAGCGCTTGCGTAATGAGCCACATTAGGCGCTTTAGGTCAATATTACTCGCGTGTCTGGATCACTCTGCGCATTGTTTTTCTTCCTTGCGTCGAAATCAAACATTTCTGGCAACAAATCGATAACGTAATAGACAAGTAAGTGTACATACAAACGCGGGTGATGTACTCTTTACTACGGCCAGGAACATTTTTCGCAGCCTCTCCGTCTCTCTGACCGCCTAGTGTTCCTGTATATGCTCATACAGGAACACTATGACCGCCTAGTGAAACTGATTGTGGTGTCTTTACGTGTTCTAACGGTAAACACTATGAATTCTTCGGTCACCGTTGGCCCATCGACAACGCTTTGTCCTGTCGGTTCCACTACTATGCCTCAGTCATGTAACTGTAGCGCCGCGCCGATCACATTTAGCTTCTTCTGTGCTGTGCGAGCTCACGTAGCAGTTCTAGCGCTTTGCTGTATTCTCCTGCGGAAGCTGTAGCTGTTGAAACTTGAGCTCCCCTCTTAAAGAAGTTGTATTTGGTTCTTAATTGTTTGTTGTAAATAAACGAAGTTACAACAGCCGAAACGAATTGAATCAGTTACAACAGTAGCTAAGGCGTACGATGTCAGTCTCCTTTGGCGTCTCGGTTAGGAGGCCCGTTTCCCGAAGAACATCACGCGCATGCGCATACTATGCAGAATAGTACACTATGCCGCTGCACACTGATCTGCAGTGCAGTGCACTACGCTGCGCTGCATTCTGCAGGAGTTTACTAATTATTGTGAACTGCCGGACTTGTTAGTACTGGTCATTTTCGGCTTACTGAAGCACAATACTGCGATGGACACAACGAAAGGGAACACCAGCGCAAGTGGTGTTCTAATTTGAAAACTTTCGCTGTATCCTTTGTCCTCTTATTGCTCCACAACGTGTTCGGAATGGAATACACCGGACATGTTTCACTGTATCAGCGCCGTGTCGTGCACCGCCCTTTCCCTTTCTCCGTGTGGGCGCACTTTTGTCAGCGTTGTTCCGTAACGATGTCCGTCGCTCGAGCGCGTCTCGTCTTTCTTTCCGAGCACCGATTCGTCGATGAACTCGTCAGCCTCGCGCCAACGGCATCGTCTTCGGGGTCTGACCGGTTTATAGAGCGACGTCGCCAAGTCGGGCTCGTGACTCATCGCCCTGCGTCACGTCTACCGGGGCACCCGACGCGTGCGTCTCGTCGTCAGTGCTCCGAGGAACTCCCCTCGACGCTGCCCAGACTTGTTGCCGTGCAGTCGCTGATTTCACCGTGCTCGCTGGTGCGTGCCGCGCCTTTCACGGGGGGGCCGGTTTTTATCACCGCGCAGCATCCCGTGTGCGCAGCCAGCACCACGAGCCATCGGCTTCGAAAGGCGTCGCCTCGGAGCAGCTCCGGAACTCCCTCGACAAGTAAGGACATGACGCGAGATGCTTCCGAAGTCGCCCTCGTGCAACAAGCGCTGCCCGTTGTGTTTCCGCGTGCGGTTTCTCAGTTGCCAAGTCCTTTCGCTGTTGTTGCATTGCCCCTTCGCCTTCCTTCAGAGCCTAACGTATACGTTAACCTAGTCTGGCCTGATGCAGCAACGGATGCAGATTCATTGTGGTCGGCTTCTAATGAAATCGCGGCGTCTTCGGTTTATGTGAAACGGAAGTAGACGCGAACTAATTCGGGTTTCTTAAGTGCATCGAAATCTCGGTGCAGTTCAGCTCCATCTAAACTCAACCGCAGCTGCGGGTGCGGTCGAACTCGCAAACTCGTGTTCAGCAACCTAAAGACCCTACAGTTCGCTGGCATTTATTGCTCTGCAGGGAAATATTATAAGTCGCGACAGAAAAATACGCAAAGTTGTTTAATTGTAATGTTCCGTTATTGCGCTTTCAGAAACCGAACACCAAGCTTGCAATCCAACAGTACCTTCTGTGATGCAAACGCTCCCATTGGTGTGGGTTTCGCACTTTTCTACATGACGTCACTTGAACGGCCCCCCAATGTTTCCTCAACTTCGTTTCTCCGTTGGCTTTGCAAGTCTTACATGAAGCACGCTTTGCCCTTTTGGATCGCTTGCCCAGATTCAAGCAGAATTTCACCTCAGCCTGCTGTTCAGAGCAGGTGCCCTAACCTTCAAAGCGAGAACCTATCAGTTCGTACTACAGAAAGTTCCCCTTAGTCTGTTTATATAGTTTTTATTGCCAAACCGCTGGCTTACATTGCTCAGCTGGCTATCAGTGTCCGTTAAACTTGCGCCAATGAGTGTGGAATGTTCTTTGGCTTTCGTCCCCTGCACTGAGTGCCCAAGTACTGGGCCTAGAAAGAGCAGCGCTCGAGCCTCGAGCAGAATAATAATAATAATAATAATAATAATAATAATAATAATAATAATAATAATAATAATAATAATAATAATAATAATATGTTCACGGGAAAATAGCAGTATCTGTCACACTTGGTTCTGTGGACACCTGAACCGCCGTAAGGGAAGGGATGAAGGTGGGAGTGAAAGTGGAAAGAGAGAAAGCGGAACCATAAAGGAGGCCTTCGGAGTATTTGCGACCACCTGGGGAAATTTAATGTGCACTGACATCGCACAGCACACGTACGCCTCTTCGTTTCGCCTCCATCGAAACGCAGCCGCCGGCAGTCGGGATCGAACCCGGGTACTTTGGCTCAGTAGTCGATCTTAACCACCGCGCTACCGCGGCGGGGCACTGCGGCCAGTTCTGTGCCTTGTTCTGAGAGATCGCTCATTTTTCCAGAAACACGTATTGCTAGAGGGCTTCCGACGTTGGCAAAATGCAGTTTAGGCGGTGCTTGCTTGTTTTTGACAAAGCAGGATTACCACCGCCACGTGATTTGGTCCGTCTATACACGTCGTTTCCCTTACATACCTCCTAACGTGCACCGTCACAATGAGGACTGAGCCTAAAGACAAAAGAAAGAACAATAAAATACGCAACCATGGTCGCGTGACCTACGCTGCGCCGTCTAAGTGACGAAATACTCAAGTCTCCCGCTGAAGTGTAGTTCCTTCTATTCTAGGGACTCATACCAGACTTGCTTTCGGAACAAGCGTTCTGCTTGTCTCACCGGAGGTTCCCGGAAGTGAAGTTCGTTCTTTACGGCTTTGCAGATGTGTCTTTGTTGACACCCCCCGGCCTCCAAATACTACTACACAGCATTCGAAGTTGGTCGCACAGTCCGCATCTGAAACAGTTCATCGTACAAGACATCTATCTTTAAGGAGGGTTGTTCGCCACGCAACCAAATACGAGCTGATTAGAGCCTGCTTGCTTTGGTTCCTAGGACTGACAGCTACGTTTAACCAGCTCAGCGTTCTTAGTCATTGCGCGTAACGTCGGAGCACGAGCATAAACAATACTTCCAAATGTGCACATCGGGAGGAGGGTTGAACATACAAACGCGGAAGTGTGTTCTAGCTAATGTATGGTATCCGCATTTAATTTTTTCCAGCCGGAATGCATTGATCATCAAGCTAAGTGTTATGAGGAGTCGACGATCGGAGCGCAGCTTCTTTTTCAATCCCCGTTGCCTTGCGTCTACGTACGCGAAGCTTCGAATCTGTTGCGCAATCTCTTCTGCGTGCTACACATTTATACACGAGTACGCCACCGCACCCGCGCTGACAGCAATTCCAGCCTCGCTCTTGGCTGTTAAACGAAGACGGATTAAAGGGACTGGCAGGCTTGGCTTCGTAGAGCATTCCGCGTGGCCTTCCAATGCACCATAAGGATCTCGCTACCCGCACTCAGAGCCCCGCAAGGACGGATCCAGACCTTGGTAAGCCCGCATAGCCTTGCCCTTCCCCGAGCATCATCTCGCACTCTTTCCTTCTCGCGCGGTCGGTGTCGCCCCGAGGGTCCCGGGTCCCAACCGCCGTCGCGGGTCCGGCGTCCGTTGCCGGCTGGGTTTGTGTGATGGAGGAGAGGAGGGGTAGTTGCCAGGCAGGGAGCGCACTCACTATGCGAGCGCCGTGGGGCTTCACCATTTCGTTCGTCGCGGCTGCGCGCGTGTCGCCGTGGCTAATTCCGAGCCGCTGAGTCAGGCGCCAACCGCGCCGCTATCCCGACGCCTATCTCTCCCCTTCTGTCTCGGGACACTTCTTCTCCTCCTCTCCCACCAAGAATAAACAGCGACGCACGTCGAGGAGGCCGACGAAGCGGCGGCATCGGCGGCGTGCCTTTGGGCGCAAAACAAAACAACTCCGCGAGATCTGGGCCGCCTGGTCGAAGTCTGTACAGGCGAGGGCGATACAAAGTTGCAGGTGTCAACGTCGTTTTTAGGGTTCTGACCCGGCGCGTGTTGCCTCTGCAGCGTAGCCTCGCAAAAAGTTATCGGTGAACTTAACAGGAGATGCATCATTCGAAGAGTGATAATGAGAACTAGTGTACATCGGTTTGCACTCGTATGCGAACATAGCGCCACCTGGAACGTCCTGATGATGTCGCGAGCAATTACTAATGCATATCGCGTATATGCACCTGTGCTCGTGCAAGGGGTGGGACACATGCCCCATGTGCAACATGGAAGGACAGTTTGTACAAAATTTCGAGTTTTCTGGTTATTTAGGCCTTCGCTAAATCTCCAAACGATGTTTGGATATTACGCTCCAAGAGAGAATAATCAGTAATTGAATGCTCATACTTCGTTCTATTTAATACTAGAGTGCGGAGCACGCTGTTTTCTGGGGTATAACTTCAAGTTTCTGGCATCTGTCCAGTTGAGTCAAAACTAGTACGTATATTCAACGAGGTCTTCCTGTATGCTTCCCTCTTCCTAGGCGTCTATGACATAGGGGAGCCGAAGTTTCATAGCGCGCATCATGGCCGCTGCATTGCTCGCTTTACATTCGAATCTGTGCACGGAGCTTCCTTCGTGCGGCGAAGGAAGGAAAGGCAGGAAGTATAAGGTCGTGGCGCTCAGCAACAGGCCACCTTGGCAACTATAGGACGTGCGTCACCGCACCGCTGACGACGGGCGGATCCAAAAAGGACACGCCGGTATCCGAGGAGAGCTGCCCAAGGCCCGTCTTCCTCTTGCAAGCTTGGGATGTAAGTAAAGTCGATACCTATGATGCTGTGTGTAACGCTCTGTGTGAACGCGATGGTTTGCGCTTATGGCATACGTTACGTCACCGGTGCCAAAGCTGGTGTCGTCTATACCGCAGAGAACGTCCCTCACGAAGCTCATTCACAGCTGAAGAAGGAAACATGTCGTATTCGGGTGTAAGGAGGAGGAGGAGGAGGCACCAGCAAGGACGGGGAATGTTAATGTGTAGCAGTTCGTTTGCGATGCGAACGAGAGGCAATATGGGCGGGCCCCGAAATGTCGAAGACATCGCACGCGCACCATCTTGGGGTCGCATATAGAGACGTATAAACGACTCCAACCTGCTGCAATATGTGCGATTGCGTTCTGCGTTGTGGCGGAGAAGGGGCGCGATATAATCACGAGAGAGAGGACCTCTCGCGCGATGTTGCGAGAATCTGCTCGCGAGCGGAAGCCACAGTCGGTTTCCGTTTATTGAACGCAATTCGTCTTTTCCTTCGATTGTTTCGGCTTATTTAGAAGTCTCTACGGACGTCCGTGTCGTTACAGCGATGGAATATTCCATTCGCAGTTGTCGCTAATGGCACGCGTCATCGGGAGGTCTGATAACTCTGGAATGCTTTTTTTTTTTTTTTCTATCCGCACAAGAGTTCGGGCATAAAACCTAAAATACCAAATTATTTTGTCTTTCTTTCTGTTTCGGTTAATAGGATTTCACGTCCCAAACAGACGTAGGCTATGAGGGACTCCGTAGTGGCCGCATCCAGAAATGTGTGCCACCTGGGGTGCTTTTACCCCGCCGTGGTGGCGCAGTGGTTACGGCGCTCGCCACATCGAAAAGCGGCCTCGGCGGCCGCTTTTCGATGGAGGGGACAAGCTAGGCGGCCGTGAGCTGTGCGATGTCAGTGCACGTTAAAGAACCCCAGGTGGTCTAAATTTCCGGAGTCCTCCATTACGGCGTCTCTCATAGCCTGAGTTGCTCTGGGACGTTAAACCCCACAAACCAGACCAAACCTAGGGTACTTTTAACGTGCACGAACGCCGCACAGAACACGGACGCCTCTCCGTTTCACATCCAACGAAACGCAGCTTCTGCTGCCAGCATCGAACTCGCGTCCTCGGGGTCACCAACCGAGCGCCCTTACCACTACGCCACCCTGGCGGAGCGATGATTCGATATAACGAAGTATGTATACGCGTCGAGTATATAGCAAGCGTTTCTCCAGTACTGCGTCAAGGCAACATGCGCGAGTCATTCTTGTCTCCTGTCTGTCGTACTTGTGAGGAGAGTCCGATTGACCGAATTTGTCGCGCTATAGGGAACTGTCATGGCTCCACGCATTTAGTTTCGGTTTCGCCACTGTAAATGTGGATACGATCCACGAGGACAAGCTTTCACCACGCGATGATAAACGATCGACTATTGGAATTGGTTGGGGAGGCAGCAAACATTTTTGAAAGGCAATGTAGATAACAAAAAAATGTCCTAGTAAACGATTCCGTTCTGCCGCGTCGGTTGCAGACTCGCACCTGCGTAGAATGACACATGAAGCACGCTTCAGCGTTCCAACTCTTCCTTCGCGTTGCGGAAAGGAAAGGGGAATGTGCCCTGCGTATATGGGTTAGTGCACAAGTGGCACTTGCTTATAGCGTGTACATTTCAAACATCGCTCAGTTGATCCCATATAGCTAACGCACAATAGACTGATCGTTGCAGGAGAGCGTTCCATATTATTCTGGCCGCTACTATACCAAGCGCCAGCAACTTGTGAGGGAACGCCTAGTCATTGCCGAAGGGTCATCATATTTAAATGCATCTTGCTTCCAGAAGAAGGCTACTTCGAAAAAAGAAAAGTTGGACTTAACTGGGCTTCTCTTTTGCACTGTACTTGCCGGGAAAATGTTGACTGCGGTATAATGAAGTGTTGTTTTCTTGTTGCTTCGGTCGTTCGTGTTCGTTTACATAATCGCCGGAAATCATTCGCTTCCGCAAGTCGTTTGTATATTGAGATTGGCTTCAGTTTCGATAGAGTATCGTTATCATCATGATCATCATCAGCCGGACTATACCCACTGCATGGGCGAAGGCCTCTCGCATATTCCTTCAATTAACCGCGCCATATGTGCTAGCTGCATCCACTTGTCCCCATCTGCCCACCTGAACTTCTGCCTCCCGCTGCTACGCTTAATTTCCTTCCCTTGGTAAACAACTTGTTACCCTTTTAAACCACCGGTTATCATCTCTTCCGATAGAGCGCAGTCGTAGAGTGCGCTCTATCAGACATGGTTGCGCACATGTCTAAGCATCGCGACACTTTTGCTCCTGCATGGTGTATGTACTACGTCACAAGGGAGAGTTCAGTAGCTCGACCAACGTGTGTTCTTAACTATAGAAGAGCGTAAGTAGACAGAATTTAACGAGAAAAAAATATACCATCGCAATGTACGCGAAGTAACTTGATTCTGAGCGAATCCCTTCCTTTTCTGTCCTGCTATGTTGCACCACCACCCAAACCAGCGTGGACATCGATACACGCAGGGATTGAGAATAGAATAGGCTTACAAAAATAGCACAAAAATAAAATGCCTAGCCCGTACGTCCAGTGGGCATGCGTGGAACAGTCGCAACCTTATACGTCTTCGTCGAGTTGGAAAAACTTTTACTCCGCGCTCACAGCGTCCCGAAGAACGAGCAGAGAAGACCGCGCAAACAAGGCTACAGCCCCGGTCCTTAGCGGGGGCCGGTTCGATAAGACGTGTACGGGTCAGCGGGCGAAGCTCCACGGAAACCCAACCCCCGCACTGTAACACCAGGCTCCGCCGCCCCTCCCTTCCCCCGGTGTTCGGGCCGAGCGTCGGTGTTTCTCGGCCTTTTCGTGACCACAGTCGTCAGTTTTGAAGAAGGGAAGCCGGCGCTTGCCCGTCGTAATCGCCATGAACCACGCGGGACAAATATAGACCGGCCCCGTGTAAGCGCTGTGCCCACTGAGGTATATAATATCGAAGAAAAAAAAAAGCAACTAATAAAAGTACCCGCGGGTGTCCCGGTCCTTCGTTATGTGCCACCGTACTAGGCTGCACGCGCAGCGCTCACAATGCGCGCGCACACGCACTTAAGCTTGCGGCAGCGATGCTCCCGCTTGCGGCTTTCTCCTCTTTCGTCGTACTTTATTTTTAATATATACCGTTCGTCGGATCGAATCGCCCCCTATATATAAGTGTGCCAGCATGCGGCAGAAGCAGCCTCCAAAGGCCGCCACCGTCGCCGCTCATGCAGTGCGCTCTTTGTGCATTCGTGCGACCTGTCCGAGAGGAGAGATTGATGTAAAGACAATCATATATAGAAGGCCTTATATCTGACCGCGCGCGCCGTGCGTCTGTGTGTGCGTGCTTGTGGACCTTATCTGAGTGGGCGAGCATACCGAGGCCACTCGAGACCGAGTGGACCGTTTTACACACCGCTACGGGGCGACTTCGACCGCAATGCTCTGACGAAGTCGATATGTGATTTGTGCCTTTTCTTTGTTCTTCTCAAGAATGCATGCCTAAAGAGTTTTCTGGAATGCCTTGTTGTGTGTTTCTCGAAGCCACCAACCGCGCACCATGAGCGCGGTTGTCTTTGGACGTATTTTTTTTTCTTTTGTTCTTAGAAGATTTCGCGCTTACAGACCAGATGCACGTCGTTCGCCTCGATTTATAATATAGTAATGAGCGCGATATAACTGATAAAGTGATAACCTAACGAAGCTTTTGACCTGTACAGTATACTTTTCTTTGACGACATAGTGGTGTATGACGCTAATGATGCTCGCCTACAAGTTCTGTTGCATGAATGTTAGTAAGTTTGATGCTAATCGTTGCACTGAAAGAACAGCTGACCATAAAAAAAAAAAGAAAACATTATAAAGGTATAGTTGTGTTTTAAAAGTTCGAAACCATGAACAGGCCTTTGTAATCATCACCACCACCGTGGAATCGTGTGCTAAGGTGTCGTTACTGTCGCGTTACGGCGTCGGTACAGCGATATTCCTAATATAAGTGCTGGTTATTTTAGATTTGGTTACACTGATGCGATGCGTGATGTTTAAGAAATTTGTGTTTTCTGAAATGCGCCATAGCTTTTCTTTTGTTAACAACTGTAGAAACTCGATACTTGTGGCACTACATTGAAGCGCGAGCTTATTAATACTGTTTTGCACTTAGAAAGGACAGAGCGATAAGCTACTTTGAGACATTTGTAAGGTTTCGCACGGGAGATGCGCTGTTGTATAGTATTCTGCCATGTGCGTACTAAATCGATGCCCCCCCCCCCCTTTTTTTTTTCTTTTTTTACCACAGGTCGGGCATCAAAGCGCAGCACAGCTTCCGGAGAGAGAAGCACCGGCAGCGATTACAGCCAGAGACGACGACGATCACCGATTAAGGCTCCGTCAACATCTTACCAGACAGCATTAGATTGAAAACTGGCTTCTAATACTGTCAGGTAAAGATGTCCGCGGCACGCCAGGAAATGCGGCGAGGGATCTCCCACCCATCCTACGCACGGACTAGGGCACCGCAACCGGCGAGGTATGCGTATCCGGTTCAGGAAGGCCTTGCATTCTTTTTTCATTGCAGTGTAGCCAGCACTATGCAAGCAAGAAAAGATGAAGGCCAGCTACAATGAATCGGTGTGTACCATTTCAACAGAGGAAACTGACAATCACAAGATGAAGACTTCGGTGACCATATACTACTAAGTTCACATCAAAACTGTCCTTTCTCCTTGTCGCTCACCTCTTTGATTTCTCCTACCTGTCTCCTTACTATCCCTTTATTTCCGCCGCCCCAGTTCAGGTGCTTCAGCTTATTTCGATAGATACCGGGGCAGGTACAAATCCTTTCCTTCCTTTATTATTTTTATCTTACTCTATTATAATAAAGAACCACTTACTACTACTACTACTACTACTTGTACCTGGTTCATGCCTCAGCTAAGAATAGCGGAGTGACCACTCACCCCCCCCCTCCCCCTACTGAAGATAACAAATTTCAACGGCAATCATAAAGTTATCTAAATCGCCACAACAGTTTTGAGCAATATCAAGGGTGTGAAATTGACGTCACTCGAATATAAACAGAAGCGTTTCTCGTCTCTATTTCGACAAATAAACTCGGCGATGGCGAACGAGTGTTGTTCCGGTATTGGAACAAACGGCGATATAAAAGACAGGATTGCAATATCGGTGAGCCGGGATCCAAGTACGCCATTTCTTCGCGCACTGTTATTCTCCGCCAAAGAGAAGCCGCCGGGCCGTACCAACACCACCTAGACTGGCCGTACATGGTGGCCAAGGAGAAAGGGGGTTTAGCGTCAAAACAATGCCCCCAGTAGACGTCGCACATAGTGTACACCGCACACAGACTGTCTGGCGATTACCTCGAAACATCTGCAGTCGTCTCTGTGCACCTGTAGAAGCAACGTGGAGATAAGCACTCGGCTTAAACAGCGCAACACTTTTTGTTTCTGTGCAGGAGTTCAAATTGCCTGATGGGTATAATTCATCCAGAGTAGAGCTACATAATTGCCTGGTGGGTATAATTCATCCAGAGTAGAGCTACATAGAGCTACAGAGCAGAGCTACAGAAGAAGGCGAAATGGGGATTTATTCTCGCTTATACCGTTTGAAGTAATCAATAGCTGAATGCGCACATCGTGTTCCCTTTAAGACTGCTGCCACCTCCACTGCGAAGCTGACATGTTTGCCAGACAGCAAATCAACCACCTCGAGCTGAACATGGACTCGACGCAGACTTCAGTTTGGCCACCGCTGTAATATTGACAGCGAAAATCACGCTGGCAGAGCGTGAGGCTCGTTATCGTAAAACTTTTCGGGACTGGCCTGTAAGTTTGTATCGAGAGTAACAAGGTAAAAGTGACAACGTCGTTCATTATTAATTGAGTTTCGGCGGTGCCACGTGCATATAAACATACAGCACTACTTCACGCCCCAGTGCCAGTGTGTTGCATAATGTAAGACGCCGACGCTAATGCAAAATGTTGTTTGTTTATTTATTTATTTAGTTACAGATAACTTCAGGTCCGAAGCATTATAGAGAGGAGCCATATGATATGTGGGTTGCAGGTTCCAGCTCAAGCTGACGTTTATATCGTCAGAGAGATTTAGCATAGGGAAACGTATTAGTGTATACACATATGCCAGCTTACCGGATGCCTCCCGTGCAAGCGCACTGGCAGTAAGCCTCCGCTATGCTAAATGTCTCTATTTAGAATTACCGTTGCTGCAATTTTTCTTTCTTATTTCGTGTGTAAGCGGAAACACCTCCGAGCAACGGGCTCATTTATTTTGGCAGAACCCCCTTAAAAACTAAGATTTTGCGTCTGGACTGCACTGCGCAACACTGCATATGCCGGCCTAATGGTTCCTCGCAGCAGCAAATGTCGGTTCCTTTTTCTCCGGGGCGTCTATTTTTGGCGTGGGGCGCGATTCGCAGAGGCGTCTATACAGCGGTCGTTGGCACACGAATGAAACCGTTCTCATCACGAGCCCCCTCTATTTCTTTTTCTTTTTTTTCTCTCTTGAGCGTTCGCGTTCCACGGCGACTTTTCACATCGCACATTCTAACGCTGCTTCAGGGCATTACGAAACCTGTGCGGTAATATGGCTGCACGACCAAATTGCTTCGTAATGTAAGGACTGTCATCCAGACATTATCCGCTACGAATAAAGGCAAAACTGAAAAGCCAGTTTCAAATCAGTTCCCACACTAAAAGCCACGATATTGTGAACACTTAAATTCGAGAAGCTCTAACGGCAATCCCGGATGGTGTCGACAGAGGCATTTTGTGGCAGAAATGCCCCTTCTCTATTCTCCGGGTCCAAGTCCTAGTTCTAGAGCTGAGCTATATATACACCGATGCGCTAAAACATAGCGGTGGCTTTATGTATACTATATATAGCTGTGCTGTCATATAGCTACAGCTATATCGTTCTTCAGGCTTTGTCCCCTTAATGTGCAGAAGCGAGTTGCAAGGCTTTGCACAGCTGGTTGTCTTGATGTCGTTTCCAACACTTCAGTACAGGACTGTCTCGGCTGAAAGCGGTCAAGTGGATAAGTCTAAGGTAGTAATTAATAAACACCAAAGCCGAAGTCACAAGAAATTCTGTGCTTGTTATAGGTGCACATGCTGGTATTGGTTCATGGTTAGACAGTTCGCCACAGTGAAGGAACTGCTACTCATGGCAGTTAACAAGACTGTATTTACTATGTATGTGTAGGTATCTTTGCTGGCTAACTATATCAGCCAGCGCCTTAGTGGTTAGAGCGCTCGACTGCTGATCCCAAGGACGCGGGCTTGATACCGGCCGCGGCGGCCGAAAAGTACACGTGCCCTATTCCCCCGTGCACTTTCATCCTCGCTCATAACTTAACTAGAGTGGAGGACGTATCAAGGATAAGGGCTGGGGCGGCCCTTCCTTAGTGAAAAAACCCTGAGTCGCAATAACCTCATACAATTCCTCATACTAAACTCATAATAAACTCATAATATTCTCATATCAACTCATACAAATATCATTCAACGTATGAAAAATATGAGATTTGTATGAGATTTGTATGAGATTTGTATGAGTTTAGTATGAGCTTAGTATGAGATCTGTATGAGGTTATTGAAACTCATACGGTTTTTTCATCAGGGAATTACCCCGTCGGTCACGTGCCGATGGAGCTCTCAAGACATAGGACCGACCACCTGTCCGAAATGTTCTACACCGGCTGCAGAGGTGGATGTTCGCCACCTGCTGTGGATTTGTGCAGGGACAAGGACGTCAACGACACGGATTCTCCAGGAAGTAGGAGTGTCTGCGACGAGGAAGCATGATTTCTCAAACAGGCAAACGGACAACAATAAAAGAAAAGCCTTGCCCAGTTTCTGGCAGAAAACGATTTACATGACTTTCTATAGTATGCCTTATAACAAGTTAGCGAAATAAAAAAATAAAAAGAAGTTCTGTGCGATTTCGGCGTTAACTTAACGGCAAGCGGTCGAAACTTTTTGAGCCCTCAAGGCTTCCCTCATTGCCGATGTTTTGCGGCGCTAGAAGCCAAACCCAACCGACATGAAGACGTACAGTATCGTCCACTTCTAGCTGTAACACGCTCACTGCTTTCAAAGTGTCATTGCTTCCGGTCCGGCCAAGCAATAAAGCTAAGCGGCAGGCCGTGTGAGGCGCATGTCCGGGTCCCTGTGTGCTTGCATCGATTTGCATCATTAAGTGTCTGCGTCGGATGCAATGTTGCTTTGAAAGCAGTGACAGTGTTATAGCTAGAAGTGGATGACCCTGTACATACATTGCGGCCAACGCTTAGAGGGAACACCTTGTTTGTATTCAAGCCGAAGTATCTTAGAAACTAATTACAATTTTTGAAACGAAAAGAGGCCTGTACGACGTGTTACGCAGGCAATGTTGAATAAAGCTCTACCTACCGTGTTTAATTCCAGCTCTGAGTTGCTATACAAATAACTTTCGCAAAGCTTTAACCTGCATTGTATAAGTACTACTAGTTTTGTGTCTACTAATACAATTATTGCCGATTTCATAGCTAATATTGTATATATAGGATGTATTATTTATGTACCCGATTTTTGCAGTGTTTCTTTTTTCCTGTATTTCTTTTTTGCCCACTCCCCTCTGAAATGCCTGTACGGCCCTGAGGGTAAAGACAAATAAATAAATAAATAAATACTGTACAAGCCTCCTGGGAGGCGCTGATATCAGCTCGGACCAAACTACTCAACTTTTCGTAATCCAAGTGACTGAAGCTGCCACTCGGGTAATGCACACTGCTGTGAGTTTCTTCCCAGGAACGCCGCACAGTGAGGAAGATCAGCTGCAACAAGCGAACTATGGTGCACCTTTTACGTGTGGTCTCTGGCCGGTGCGCCGAAACTGATTTCAAACTCATTCTCTTCAAGAATTTGGAATCAATGTGGCGACGGCAAGAGAAGGGGGGCAAGGCATGCGCTTCCCTCTCTTTGACTGCACATCAGGTGCTCAACTTATGTATGCTGCCTGCGACATCTGTATTCAAAAATAAAACAGCACCAAATCACAGTGCCCCGTTTCCGCAACGCGAGATGTCAAACCGAACAACTTGTTTGCATAGTCGAGACCTTGAAGGCTGCTAAAA
The DNA here is from genome assembly GCF_055883805.1 of Amblyomma maculatum. NCBI lineage: Eukaryota > Metazoa > Arthropoda > Arachnida > Ixodida > Ixodidae > Amblyomma > Amblyomma maculatum. The sequence continues at coordinate 152,535,279 of NC_139346.1, forward strand.
ATGAATGCCCGATAAGTAAGCGTTGAAAATGTTTCAATTCTCATTTTCATACTTTCCTCGCAACTTAAAAAAAAAAAAAAACAACAACAACTATGAAATTAGATCTCTGCAGAGGCATGCTGATGACATTCGCGTTCAACAACTGACTCTGACCTCCGCTATATGAGACGCATCTGGGATGTCAGTAAGGCTGGACGTAATTAAAAATCCCTCGGCCCCGCCCGGGTGGTGCAGTGGTTACGTGACTAGACTATTTTGCTCAAGGACGCGGGATCGAATCCCGGTCTCGGCGGCCTCTTTTCGATGAAGGCGAAAGGCAAGGTGCCAGTGTGCTGTGCGATGTCAGTGCACGTTAAACCCCAGGTGGTCGAAATTTCCGGAGTTCCGCACTACGGTGTCTCTCATAGCCTGAGTCGCTTTGGGACGTTAAACCCCACAAAACAAACCAAACCAAAAATCCCTCGCGCACTCAGTGGTCATAAATTTGGCTTCTAATTCACAGAGACGGCATCAACGTCACTCGATAATGTTATCACCCCGCAAGAGGCTTGTTATAGGGAGCTTGCGGACGGTCTTCCATCTTGATAACACGAAGCGGTGAATTGCTAGTGCTCTTGTTTGTGCCGTGTAATAACCATGCACGGCTCTCTTAAACACATCAGCGTCTGTTTTTGTTCCATGGGAATGAGAGTTGCGAGCATGCTGAGTTAGCAAACATGTCCTTTTCACCGGCGAGGAATCCGGGCTCGCTGCTAACGGTGAAAACCGCAGCAACCGCGAACGCCTGATTGTTGGCACTGTTTGCAACTCATCGTGATGAAAACAGTCTTAACGAGGTAGCGAAAACTGTCTGGCCTGTTTGAAGCTGCCACCTATCAACTATGGTAGGTGAGACACCACCTACCATGCAACTATATGACATGGGGTGTTCTTAGTGGGGTTTTCCTTTCTCTACCTGCGAAACGAGGCAAACAGACAGGCTGACGTAAATCCTCTCTCCACTTGTAGAGAAGAGGAAAGAGAGGCCGAACTGAGAATGACTAAGCAAATATAATCGAAGACGCGATTACGAATAGAATTGGAGTAAGAAAAGAAACGTTACGGCTATAGAATCAGAAATGGAATAGAACTGGAATCGGAATAGAAACAGGACAAGAATATATTTGTGAGGCAAAGAAAATAAATGTGGAATTGAAATATATTGGCGAGGGAAGAAAAACGCAGTCGCATTTTCTCTATCAATCCAGTTGATTGCCAATTATTCATTTCAACATACTCAGTAACTGATTGCTACCCGCAAATATTCTTCTTGGTTATTTTCTCATTGATTGGTACCGCTGGTCGTTTTATGCGTGTCGTTATAATTGGCACACCATCTGGCATTAAAAATGGCACAAATGCTACAAAACACTACCACGTGACGCATGGCTGGCTGTTGGAAAGAATACAAGCAGTCAACCCCAAAGGAGCGGTTGCATGGGACAGTTGCAAAGGTGACGTCTGCATCGCAGAAACACAAAAATATGCGGCCAATCATGCATGCGATTGCATTCCACACTCTGTACATTGGTGGAGTCAGCAACGAATGGGCGCAACCTTGTTGGCGCGCATTCACTCTTTTCCTGCTCTTTTTTTTTTTCCTTTCAATTTCGTTGATGCCGTGGAGGAAGCAAAGAACTTAGGAGAGGCCCTGACGTCATTTTTTTGAAACCGAGGCGGCCGCGCCGCGACCGGACGCTGCAACATCTCTTCTCCTCCTTTACCCTCCGCATTTTCTTTCTCCGCGACGCTCACGTACCTAGGGCCCTTAGCAACGCTTTTGCTAGCGGCCCGAGTTTTCATAGCAACAGCGTCGCCGTTGCTAATGGCCCGACTTGGCTAACCCCAAATTTTGCCGTCACTTCCGCCACACTTTCTCCAATGCACTGGGAATATGGCAAGGACCTCTCTTAAGTTGTTTCCTTCCTCCATGTTTGATGCCCTCACCTCGCGATCATCGACAGCGGTGAACCAATCGTGAATGCCGATTGCCAGCGGAGTCTGCCAAATGCTATACATGAAGCACTCCATCGCCCATTCGGACGGGGCTAGGCATTTTGTTAAGCGAATGAGTGAGTGCGATTCAATTGGAATTTTGTTTGCAACAGCACCGATCTCTTATTTTTTACCTGGCCCTCGTTCTGTGCCGTTCCGAAATGTCGTGCCGCGTGGACGGAGGCTGGAGCCGGGCCCAGCTGTAATGAGGGAATCTACAAAACTGTTCCGACGTAGGTGGTAACTAGAACGCTGGCTATAGCCTTGTATACATGAGCCCGACGCAAGCGGGTCGGGTAGGGGGGAGCCGGCAGCCCGACCCGTCCGGGTTTACATGAGCTCGTTTCTGTCGGGCAAATATCGCTGCTACACCGTGCGTCGAGCAAGAGAACCAGGCGCAGGCAGGAGATGAGGAAAAGGAGGAATGTTCAGACGAACAGCTCACGGTCCCGTCCCCGACCAACAAGGAGGCAAGAGAGGAGGTGCCTGCCCGACGCGTCAGAGTATACATGCCCCTCGCCCATCGGGTAGGGTCGAGCCAACCCACCCCCTGCAGTCGGGCTGGCGGGACCCGACCCGACGGTCCTTTAGCTCGACCCCCTAGCGTATACATGAGCCCGATAGCCGGTTTTTAGCCCGACAGGCCTCCCCGACCCGACTTTGTCTGAAGTTTTCTGGGCGAGCCAATTACCAGGTTCGCTGAATAGGCACGACACCGTCGCCGATTTCATGTCGCTTGTCCGACCCACTCAGCGGTGCAAGGGACACAACTCGACGAAATTATTTTCCCTTCCTATCTTTCTACGTGTATACGCTGTTCAGCACGTCAGCTCGTAGGTGAAATTCCTCACATGGCACTAGCGATTTTATGTGCGAGCTCACCAAGGTGGGCGAGGGGTTATAAAGAAGGTCATCAAGGTATACACTACATACGCATCCGGTTAACCGTAGCAAATCTCACTCCGCCGCATCCATCTCTTACGATCTTTTTGAAAAGCTCGCGTACACCGCGGAATTCAAGTTATTCTTAACACCAAATAGAACTCCCCTCTCCATTTGCTTTAAGTGCCCTTCATAAGTCGACGTTGAACACTGCCTCTTCTCTTGCACTCACCCCCACTATTACCGAAACCTCACTCCTTCTGCCTGGTACGGCTGGTTGGCTGGTCTCAACGAGGGCCTACAGCGAGCCTGGTCCGGTTGGCAATCTGTATGTATATTGGGCGTCTAAATTAAGACTACAGTAAAAATGTCTTCCTCTTCTTTCTCTTCTGCATAAGTTAATAATTGTCAGAAATTAGTGAACTAGACTATCAGTTAACAATATTTGCATGTTTCCTGATGTGTTCAACAGCAGATTACCTGCCATCCTGCCTACGCTGTTTCATGGAAGGGAACCACAATAAAGAAAGAGCAGAATGTTTCAGGTACTCGGGTGGCGCCTGCGCCATTGAAATACCACTGTCTGAAGACATCAGAAAACATGTTAATATTGTGAACTGATAGGTCAGTTTAATTAATGTCTGACAGTTAACTTTTCAGCTATCACAGTAAGGTGCACGCCTATATACAAAAACAAAAACAAAATATTACTGGTGCTATCTATATCACAAATACCAGCAACTACTGTTGCAGGCCGCAGCGCTGTCGATAGCAGGTACCAGTGCAAGCGGCGGCGTCGGTAGTGTTATTTCTGTCTCAAAAACATTTAAAAAGGAATGATATAAAGCAATGTTAAATGATAATACTTTTGTAAACCACTGAAACAGAGGAGAGCACCCTGCCTTAAGTTTGAAGTAACAAACATTAACTGTCTGTAGACAGCGGGGCGCAGCCATGAAATGAGTGAATCGCCCCAAACAGCTCCGAGTGTACGTGCATCATGTTAGCCGTAACGAGAGAACACAGAACCTGACTTTCTTCGCCAATTTAATCGTTACCTCTGCCCTCATTATTGGGATAGTGCAAGACCTGTATACCAGAATATACGCCAATATTTTTTTCTACATCCTCTCCGACAGTAGCATGTCCCTTTAAAAATTCTCGTTCACCTTCGGCGAAACAGCACCTGTACGCTCTCTGCGCAATTACTCGCTCGAAATCACTCTTTCTTCAGGAACTATGTCATGTAGAGGCAATCATCGCCATCATCGTCATTAGTCCAAATACGCCCACGTGCACGGAAGGACAAAGGCCAGTCCTTCAATTAACTCTGTGTCAACTGCGAGTAGTATATAATGCCTTCAAAATTGCCAATTTCATTCACCAGCCGCAGTCCGAGGTGGTCGGAATGCTTTACCCGCTGCGACATGCTCCGTGTACCCGAATACACTCTTGGAAAATTAAAGTACAGCAAAGATGTGCGTACTCTCAAGGGGAAAGTCGACATACCACAGTTTGCTTCTGGGCTGTATAGCTGGCAGTTACAGTACACATCCAAGATTAATGACTCCTAATGAAGGGTTGCGCGCACAAATAACAAAGTCGCGGGAAGAAAATGAAGAGAACAGATAGAGCTCAAAATCATGCAGCAACTAGCCATCGCAAGGCGCCCGTGTGCTGTGCGATGTCAGTGCACGTTAAAGAACCCCAGGGGGTCGAAATTTCCGGAGTCCTCCACTACGGCGTCTCTCATAGCCTGAGTTGCTTTGGGACGTTAAACCCCACAAACCAAACCAACCCAAACAAGGTCTTCTTTAATGACTCCATATCTCCTCTCACACCTGCGGGCTTCTCTACCTTCTTTTAATTATGACGCTAGTGCCAGACTATACAGATCAAAAGAAGTTGTAGTCAAACCAGTGCAAAAAAAAAACTAAGAAAACAAACTGTGTTACGGATTAAAAGGGCATGTCTTGAGAAAAACAAATGGTTGTATACATGCACAACCATTTACCGGATTCGTAGGGAACTCACTCATCCTGAATCATCCGCTGCAGTTCGTCATGTCAGTAGATTAGCAACCCTATTGAAAAACGTTCTATGATCAAGTAACCTCATTCAGACTTTATCAAAGAGTCATTTAAATAGTATACAATATAATACGATGTCATACATGCTTATAACTACCTTACATACTATATGATAATGTGTGACATTATAACAACACTGTATAACAAATCCTGTCTGAGATTATTGCATCATAAAACTTTGTTGAATGGGTGAGGCATTGTCACAGGCCGTGAATTGGGGTGGAGATATCGCGTCTTCCTGCCTGACACCTTTCCTGATTGGAATAGATATGAGGTTTAACGGCTCAGGGCGCGCGACGTCAGCTATGAAGGACGCTGTGTGCAGGGCTCCATAAATTTCGACCATCTATAGGGTTCTTTAATGTGCACAGATATCGCAAAGCACACAGCTGGTATCGCGTTTCGCCTACTTCAAATCTTCTTGATTAGCGTTTTATCATTTTGTCTGTCGCCTGTGCAGCGATGTTTTTTGGGGAAAGAGCGGCTGGACTCTGTAGCTTAATTACCAAGAACAGCCGATCGAGTGTCGATGAATCGACAATGACAGCAGGCAGCAACTTTCTTCACTGAGACACTGTCAGGGTGACGACGACTAGACTGCTATGCGCGGCCATTTTATATTCTGTTGAGACAGTCGCCGTGTAGTGCGCAGTTCAGCGTCTTCGTACACGTGACCCATGAAACAATAAAAAGCTATCTGCAGTACATGTTTCCCTCTGCCATATGACTGAAGGAGCGTTTTAAAAATTTCAGCTGCTATTGCTTACTATTATAAAGTGTACCGCCTTAATTAGTAGCAGTGGTAATAAATTATCGTGCGCATTTGTGGGATGGACGCCAGCTAAGATTACTGGCAACCACCTGCACGGTTTCGCCGATAACACAGTCAATCAGCTCAGCAATTGTGGCCAGAGACATATTAAACCTCCTACCTGCACTCCTCACTGTCGGCAAAAGAGGGGGGGGGGGGGGGGGGACTGATTTTAGGAAACTGTTGCGTAAACTCATGAACTCCCAAGTCTTCCTCCAGCACAAACCGAGTCGCAATTGCTTGGCGAGGCATGAACTTCGGCTTATGAGAACTTATAGAGGCACTCGGATTTTATATTCTGCTCCGCACTTGTAAATTAGGAGCACATCTCAGGTCAGTTTCCCAGCCTCATCTCTACCCAACTACATCACCTTATCCATATAGGGACCGTCTAGAGTAATTTAGGTTGGGGAGGCGTAGATACACCCCGCCACATTAATATAAACTAACAACTACTGATGCGACAGACCGGCGCAAACTCCAAACATATGTTCGCCTGTATGTTAGAAATCCCCTCGAAACCTTCCCTAGCTCAGTACACCCCTGGTGTGGTGACAACCCCGTGCTTTTCTTGGGGGTGCATAAGCAACAGGACTTGACTCAGACGGAGCATTCTTGTCGGCAGTGGGAGGCGGTGAGTCTTGGACGTCCAGAAACGGATCACCCACCTGGTCTGCAAGACAGCAAGAACCACCTGGACTACACAAGAACCGACCGGACTGCTGGTGAGGTCCTGATCCCCTTTCCCTTGTCCCGTGCAACGTTTTTCCTCATGCTCCTCTTTCTAGGTAAGGAAAAAAATAAAAATGAAACCACGCGGGATTGCAAGGCGCATAGCCGCGAAAAGGAAAAAAGTACTGAAACGGAACTGCCCGCCAATGATAGGTTTTTGTTTGGTTTCCAACATTTAGTTTTTCTTTTCGTTGCGTGATGAAGAGCACTCAGTTTTGAAACAAAATTTACTCCAACATTCAAATGCAATACGTTATTTCATGCTTCATGCACACCTGTCAGCATCAGAGATCAGTGGCAGACGCCTGCACCTACGAAATTAGGTTGTGGGGGCGATACCCGTATTTTTGTTCTTTGTCTTCTTTATACTCCACAAGAGCTCTTGGTTTAAGTGAGAGTGGTGTTTTTGTGGCTGGGAGCTGGCATTCTAATGATGCAATCCAATGATGCAATCATCATTGGCAAGCAACACTGGCACTCTAATGATGCAATGATGCAATCATCCGTGTCCCTTTCACTGGGCCGATTCTGCAACCGCAAAAGTGGCTGAGAAAATAAAGCGAGCAATCCCTGTAGAATGCGCTGTTGCAAACCGAGGAAGAGTAATCTAAAGGTATTTATTACGCAATAACTGATATATCTATTATCCGCTTATTTACTGGCGATTGTGTAATTTACCGCCCAATCACTAGCTGTACTGACGTTGGCATTCTTCAGCAAGATCCTAATCAAATCGAAGCTTGGTGCAAACGTTGGTTAATGTCTCTTAATATTTCCGAAACATGTTGGATTTCGTTTCATCGTCGGCAGATGCATGCTCCTTCTAAATACACTCTTTTCGGTTCTGGACTGTCGTCCGTTTCTTCCTTTAAGTACTTTGGTATTACACTAACGCAAAACCTAACATGGTCATCTCATGTCATGAACATCGCTAACGAGGCTAATCGCACCCTTGGTTTCATACGGCGCAATCTACAATTTGCCACCCAATCCATCAAATCATTAGCAAACCTAACTTTTGACCGTCCTAAACTAGAATACGCTTCAGCAATATGGGATCCTCACCAGTCTAGCCTCTCTCTAACCTTAGAAAAAAAAAATCGTGCTATCCGCTTCATTTATAGTGCGATTATTCATACTACACTATTGCGTCTGCTTTAAAATCTATAGAGCCAACTTACCCAGCCTTGAGACGCGACGAAATATTTCTCAGTTGTGCCCCTTTCATGTGTTTTATCATTCATCTTTAGGAGAATCAGTCACACCACCTGCTTATCACCTCTCAAGCCGTATTGATCACCATAAGGCCGTCTGCGCCCCCAACGCAACAACTACCGCTAATTCTCGATCGTTTCTCGTCACGTCATCCCGAGATTGGAAGGATCTACCACAGGACGCCGTGCATCATATCAACGCCATTGATGTATACGGTTCCGTGAACGGTGAAGTGACAGGCAGATATTAGGAAGGCGAAAATGACTAGCCTTTATTCCGTGCTCTGTTGTATAGGCCCCGGCCAGCCCGATTGGCGAGGACAATGATAAGAGGCGCGCCTTGTGCCCAGTGGCACGAGTGACGCAGCTTAGGCTGGCCCACGTCTTATCGTAACGCGATACATCTTTTTTTCTTTCGAAAAAAAGAAAACGAAAAAAAAACTCATTACTTCAGGTGACCTGATTAAAGTTACTGTCGTACTGCAGGCGCTAGGGAGGTCGTCTCTGCCTACTGGATCGTCTCAGGGGAGGAGTGTGCGCTTGTGCCGGAAGAGTGGTGCTCGAAGTTTCAGGAACTGTTGCAGGCGGTGTGGTCCGGTGATCAGCTAGTTCCACGAGATCATAGTCAAGCGCCTCCGGATTGAAAGGCTCGCTTGTGGGAAGCAGATGTTGCCGGTTCCGCCTAAGTACCTTGTTTCTTTCGGTTAAGATCTTGTACGACCTTGGGTGCGTTGTGGCGATAACTTTCGCTTTGTGCGACCATATTTTCTTTTTGAATCTGACAGTTTTGCCCTTTTCAAGGGGTAGAAGTGGGCCTCGTGAATGATCAGTCTGAACATGCTTCTGTACTACCGTCTTGGTTTCATCTTTGAAGTCTGGCAAAGTTGACCTAAGCCGTCTTCCTTGTAACAGCTCTCCTGGAGACCGTCCATCTTCTAGAGGAGTCGACCTGTAACTAAGGAGGCCAAGAGAAAAATCATCACCCGCTTCCTTTGTTTTCTTCAAAATCTGTTTGATTATCTGTACTCCCTTCTCCGCTAAGCCGTTGGAACGGGGGAAGTGCGGACTAGATGTCACATCACGGAAGTTGTACTTGCTTGCGAAAAGGCGGAAGTCCCGACCAGCCTTTATTCCGTGGTCTGTTATATAGGCCCCGGCCAGCCCGATTGGCGAGGGCAATGATAAGAGGCGCGCCTTGTGCCGAGTGGCACGAGTGACGCAGCTTAGGCTGGCCCACGTCTTATCGTAACGCGATACAATTCATTTTAAGAGCGCTATCAAGACCATTGTTGTTTAACTGCTACTATGCCCATCCCTCATGTAATGCCCCATACCAGGGGCCTTTGAGGTATAAAATAAATATCTGCAAAACACGGAAGACAACTACGACCGGACAGATAGCAAGATTATAATACAGCCACTAGATGTACATATTGTATTAAAGAAGCACGAAAGAGCGAACATGAAGAGAACATCGTGGGGTCGATAAGGAACCACATTCTGAGTAGAGTTGCAATATGAGGGAAATAGCTGCTCTTTAATGAAGACCAGATGTTCAGCCAGCATGTGAAAAGCGCTGAATGCTATTGAGAGGTTTCCGGATAGAAATGGAAGACAAGGGTATATATATTGTTACGGTGCGCAATATCTAGATGACGACGACGCACGGGTGTGGTGTTGTGAAGAGGACGACGCTCAAGCTAAGCTGGGTTTGTGCTGGTGGTGTGAGCTTCTGAGAGTTATCTGGCTTTTACCGCTGTGTAAGTTTACCTTAACATTTGGTGGAGGATTGCTGGAAGTGCACCTGTAGGAAACCTGGATCTCCGTAGTGGCCGCCAGATTGGTACCATCACTATGCCATCCGACGCGGCATCAGCTTCAGCTGCACCACCGGCTTCCACAGTCGTCATGACGCAGCCTCGTGATCCGGGCACCTTTAAGACTGGATCGGTATGTACGAGCGAGTAAGCAAGCACAATCATTGGGACGCCACCCTCATGCTCGCAAACGTCATCTTCTATCTGGCGGGTACGGCGCGCGTCTGGTTTGAGACGCATGAAGATGATATCACATCCTGGGATATGTGCAAAGAGAAACTTCGCGATCTATTCGGCAAGCCGATGCTCGGCGCGCAAAAAGACCTCGCATCCCGTGCCCAGTCTTCCACGGAATCATATTTGCCGTATATTCAAGATATTCTAGCCTTATGCCGAAAAGTGGACAGCGCCATGTCCGAGTCAGACAAAGTTGGTCACATATTAAAGGGCATTGCAAACGATGTTTACAATCTGCTGCTTTGCAAAGACTGTCCGACGGTCGACTCAGTCATCCAAGTTTGCCGGCAGTTTGAGCAAGCAAAACACCGTCGCATTACTCCCCGCTTCGACCGCTTGCCAAATACAGCTGCTACGTCTTCGTGCGAAGACAGTCCAACACTGCAGCAGCCATCGCTGCCTTCAAACTTGACCAGAATTGTTCGCCGAGAGATAGAAGCTATGGCGCCCGTTGCGTTCGCTCCTCAACCGGCAGATGCTACTATAGCTTTAATACAATCTGTTGTTCGCCAGGAGTTCGCAAATGTGGGCCTCAACGCGAACGTGGGCTTCAACTCTGGCCAGTCTTCTGCACAGCCCTCGTTCCAACCTAATGCACAGCCATCTGTCCAACCCACCGTTCCGGTGGTAGCAGCTGCGGCTCCAACTGCGCCCTTGCCGACGCGATACCGCTACCGCTACCGCAATCCGGACGAATGGCAAACCTCGGATGACCGACCGATCTGCTTCACCTGTTCACGTGTCGGCCATATTTCTCGTCATTGCCGCAGCCGTTGGATTCCGCCACCTCGACCCAGATACTTTCCAGATCGCAGCGCCGAATATCCGCACCCAAACCATTTCCGGGATACTCGCTCTCGTGACTTTAACTCGCCAGCTCCGCGCATGTCCAGCCGCTCACCGTCGCCTCAGACCCGGAGGTCCCGCTCGCCCCTACCTCACCGTCCACCATCTCCTCACTTCTCTGGCTCTCTTCCGGAAAACTAACCAATGCAGCTCCCGGAGGTGATGCTGCATTGACGACGCGGCCCGAAAATCCTCTGCTGACCCTCGCTAATCGCCGCAACCTTCTAGACATCTGTGTGGATGGTGCCCCTGTTACTGCCCTCATTGACACTGGTGCCCAAATTTCAGTCCTCAGCTCATCCTTTCGCCGCCGTCTCAAAAAGGTTGTCACACCCGCCGCTTCATCCGCCGTTCGTGTCGCCGATGGAAGCGTCGCTGCCGTCGTGGGACTGTGCACTGCGGGTCAGTATTTCCGGTCGCACTACCCCTGTCCTCTTCACTGTTATCGACCGCTGCCCTCATAACGTGATCCTCGGCATCGACTTTTTAACGGCCCATTCTGCCCTGATTGATTGCTCAACTGGCCTTCTTCGCTTAGACCTGCCCTACTGCCCCGAAACCAGCGATGTCAAGCCCCGCCTCCGATCCGCCGAATTTGTTCGTCTACCACCCGAAGCTGCTATTTATGTTCCGCTGGCCCCGTTCCCCGCAGTTCCTGACGGCACATACGTCACTTGCCCAATTACCGATGTTGTTCTACGTCGCAACATCATACTCCCTCATACCGTTGTGACTGTCACTGCTAACCGCACCTCTCTTCCCGTCCTTAACTTCAGCCGCTCGACCCAAGTTTTACCCCATGGCATCGCACTTGCTGATCTGGTTCCTTTGGCGGACTGCGAAGTTGCTGCTCTAACGCTTCAGCATCTGTCGGAGCAGCATATATCAGCTTCTTCACATTCAAACCTCTTTTCACTGTTATATAAAAAAATAGAGCGGCAGAGACTTATAAGACTTCTTATGTGTGAGAATGCGAAAGCATCATGACTATGCGTCATGAATACGAAATTTTCTCCTCGCCTTACAGTATCGCTAATAATAAAGTAAGTGCTGAGTAAAGCTACGTGGTACAATGTATAAGAATTATTAGTGACGACTGTAGAGAACGTTACGTTTCATCATTAATGCCTACACATGTCCTCTTACATACTTTCCGCCACCGTACACAGGCGTGGTGAGGTAATCTGAACGATCGTGCCATGGACTCCGCCGCCGCTGGCCGTCCAAACAGTGCCCGGGTGTGTCACCAGCCAACTACCACCAGCCACAAACATGCTTGTAAGGACGAAAGCGATCTATGCTGCCCAAGTTGGCAGGAGTGACATACGGTAGATATAATGCCCCGCTTGAACCGAGCCGTACGAACGTCGATCCCTACATGGTCTAGACGGTGGGTCACGAAGGGTTCGATTCTCTTCTCAAATATGTGCTGCCAAAGTTGGCATCTGCTGCAACTCGGCCGTGATATCATGACGTCACACAAACAGCTGACCAATCAGTGTACTAGGTGCTATGTAACTACCCCTTGCCAGAGCCATACGCTGCTGAGAAGGCCCGCACAGACGGGCTAACAGCCGTGCCGCCTCCGAGCCTGCAGTCCATGCGTGCACAAAACACCACCCTCCAGAGGTATATATGCATGCTTGTGATTTGTTGTAGTATTTTTATACATGCCGGCGGCTGTTCTCGCGGTAGTACTATAGTAATGATTTCGGAATAGAAATTGAACGAATATCGAAGAGAATAAAAAATATGAGGTTACTGAACAGGCGCGAATGTGCACGTTGCAGGGGAATGTAAGGTTTGAAGTAAAATGTTCAATGGGTGGCGAATGCATTGCAAGAGGGGACGAATGAAGATTTCAGTGTTTGTCACTTATTCCAATGCCCTCCGTGTATGCAAATTAAAACAATGCATGGTGATACTGTTAAGGTCAGCCTGAAATGCCAGACATTTCCAGATTCCAGACAGAAAGAGACCGAGATCCCAGTTCATCGACAGCGGCACAAGTGTGAAGGTCGCCATTTCGGGCTCATATATCTAGCATATTCGCACGTCTCCATAAGCTGAGCAATCTAACACAACTTGAACTTGTTACCCACAGATGGGGGTTGTTCGCTTGACCTAGCAACACCGGAAGCTGCTTGTGAACGCGGCATTCAGTATGATATACACACTGAGAAGCTATCAGCTATACACGATGTTGATGTAGCTATAGGCATTCGAGACCGTACGTTGAAGAATCCATCAGCAACGTGCCATTGATGTGCTGAAGATAAACAATCTCAAATGACTTTCAGGAATGGAAACATTAAAATCACTGCCAGATTTTTTAGAGAATAAGCTGCACTCTTCGCAATACAATTCTCAAGGCCAAGTTCTGCCCGACATTGATCTTCAGCCGCCTGAGCGGAGGTGGGTATGTATGACGTCACATCACGTGATCCGCTGTAGAGAGGTGCCGCAACCACGCTCTCTCGGGGCCTCTCCTCTTTGTACCACGTGAATAGACGAGGGTTACGAAGCTGCTTCGCTGACGCTTGGCCATTCAGTCTCGTCATAAATGAGGCGCGCGTAAGTCCCAGCGAGGGCGTCAACTCTGGCGCAGTCGGCAGGCTGGGTCTGATCATCCTGCTTATGGGTCTCGAGTTAAAGTTGAGCGCGCCTACATGATGATGGAAAACCAACTAGCCGCCATTACAGCATTGCCTGCTTATAGAGCTCGCCGGGATGAAGCAAATTTAATAAGCCAAACCAATGTGTAGCCAATGCCATGCATAGTAGAGATTCCGCTCACGTAACTATGTTTAACTGGGATAAACCTGCATATATTTTATTCCTAACATCATTTCTTGTTTTCCAGACTTCGAAATAAGCACGAAAGAACTGATGCAAGCATGTAGTGCTTCCGGAACTATACTAATATTTCCGCATTTCGACTCCCGCTCGCCTGCAGTTTTTTTCCAGAGTTTCGTAGCCCAATAAGTATAAATTCCTCCAAAGATTCACGCTGGCTGGAAGGATTACACGGCGTTTCCGAAAGAGGAGTGAAACTTGAAACAAGCGTTTACTCCACAGAAAAAATTTCCTGTGAGCGTGCGTTAAGGAACCCCATGTGGTCGATATTACCGCAGCGGCCACTACAGCGTCTCTAAAAGCTGATGTCGCTTTGGGGCGCTGAAACCCGTATACCATACCATATCATATACCATACCATACCATACCATACCATACCATACCATACCATACCATACCATACCATACCATACCATACCATACCATACGTCATACGTCATACCATACCATACCATGCAATACATTTCAGGTACACCCCGTCCCGAGGACCCCCTTCAGATTTCCCTATGGAACTAGCCCTCCCCACAATATAGGCCTGATCAGTCGGATACCACAAATAAAGCAGTCATATATATGCTCCTAAATAATGAGGCCCTCCAAAACATTGCATTCAATCAGTAATCATGATTTAGGGGTCAATACAGCCTTCCAATCTGCCAGCATGACATCCTTAGAATAGCCTATAGCAGCTGAGTAATGATTGACCACGATGTCATGACAACCGGTCTATGACATTCGTTTAATGATGTTCTTCGAGGGGCAGTTGCTGCCTTGGTGCTGTGATTGCACACGCGCACCTCAATACAAAATGAACTTTTACTCCGAACACCGTATTTTTCTGAGCATTCATCGGTCATCAAGTCGTTTCCTCTGAGTGAACTGCCTTCTTCCTGTTCACCACAACAAAAAGGCCATGAGCTTTTTTGGGTGCCTGCCTCACCCTGCACCGACGAAGTAATCGAGATTGGGTGCCATGATATTGCCTTAGCTCGGCGGGTAGTCTCAAGAGAGTAAGGCGAGGACACCGAGGCACTCTGCAAGACAGCGATCGAGACGCTGTGGTTTGCAGGACCGCGGCGGGGCCAAGGCGGGGCGCGGCACCGGTTTGCAGCATCGAGGAGGTGGCTCCCTGCAAAAGCCAAGGTTGAATGACTGCACCGGGAAGAAGTACGAGGCCTGAGTCATCCGGCTTCGAAGGAGACGCCCGCCGCCGATTGCTCCGGCCTGCACTAAATAAAGACCGTCACGCCGAGTGTAGAAGGGCGCGAGGGAGGCCGGTCCTGCTAAAAACAGAAAGGGGGTGCACACACTGCTCGAGCAAGAAGGCACAGAGCCGCAGTGCCGCCTTCCAACCAAACCATGCAGCGACCTGCGCAGTGAACGCCGGATTGGCCGCTTGACTCCAGTGGCCGACGTCATCGGCAACGTACGCTCGCGCGTTCACGCGACCGGTTGTTGCGGCGTCAGAGCCGCAGGCCCTTACAAAGAGTGCGGCCGAGCCAGCTGTGCAAGCAGCAGCAACAGCTGACGGGGCCGGCAGGAAGTGCTGAGTCACTGGGATGACGCGACCGCTGAGAGGATGAAGTAAACGATGCAACCGAAACCGCGGTGCCGCGATGCTGGTCCGCAGACCGCTGCGCAATGATGGCTGCGGTCAACAACTGCGACAGCTCGACTGCCCCTTTTACCAACGCTCCCGGAGCCCGCGCACACACGCGAGGGAGAGAGACAGTCGAAATCACGAAACGTCGCGCGGACGGGCGCTGATGACTTCGGTGCAGGGTAGGAGTATTTCCAGGTTTCTTCCGGCTTTCTCGCGTGCCAGGAATAGGAAAGGGACGCGCCAGTACAGGAGTGGATGGCAGACACAGAGTGTAAGAGCGGCTCGAATTAGCAACTAAAAAAACTCTTTGGTCATTTCGGACTCCTTTAACTCGAACTTCCCGTTCAGTGGAGTTGAAGCTTTAAAAAATGCCAACATTAATCCTTTAATGGAACAAATCTTCGATTTTTTCCGGGTTTGAATAACCGAAAGTCGGTTCTTGTTCGCGAACCATGCAGAACGGATTCTCCCTTACGCTCATTTGTTCCCCGTACTTCCAAAGAATCGAATGATCTTCTAAATAAAATTATATCTATTGCTGACACAGATCATTTTCGCGTAGCTTTAGCTTGCACTGTATAAGCACTACCGGTTTTGTATTAGTAATACAGTTATTGCCGATTTCATAGCTAAGATTGTATATATAGGATCTATTGTTTATGTACCCCCATTTTATACTGTTTCTTCTGTATTTCTTTTTACCCACTTCGCTTTGAAATGCCTGTATGGCGCTGAGAGTAAATACAAATAAATAAATAAACAAATAAACGACTGCGAGCCTACCTTCTCGAGCCACTCGTCACACGTTCGAATGAAAAGGTCCAGCTCTGACCGAAGGTGGGAAAAGTCCGAATAGTTGGAATGCAACTGCTGGTAAGTTCCTAAGAGACGGGATTTGGAGGCGGCCACTGAGAAAGAAGGCACGACGTCCTGATGTGTATTGCAAAACTGTATTTCGCTCATTTAGTCGGTACATCTCTCTTCCCTATCGTCCCGCCTCTTTTCTTTCGCGTCCAAGAACGCGTTCCCAGACCGCACCGACAGCAGTGTTCGATGCGTCAACCATGACGGACGTGGGCGCGCGTCACATTTGGGATGAACCAGGAGCGTCGCGCCGGCAATGGTTGCTTTGGTGCGCTGAAGCTTGCATGAAGCGATGCATGCTGGGTAATCCGCCATGATGTCGTTGGCAGCAGACGATGAAGCACGGCACTACCACTGCATGGTCGCGTAGTGCGCGCAGACGATGCTGGCGCGATCGGACAGGCCGACTGCGGGTTCTTCACGATTCCAATAATACGTCTGCATGAGGGAGAGAAGGCAAGTGATCCCTTAGCGACGCCGACGCGAATGGCTCGCACGGGCCAACACACGTACGCGAGAACACCAATCCGGGCAAGTATAAAACTACTCGCCAGAACTGAAATCATGAATGCCGGCGATGTCGACGGGCGGCCAGGTCCAGACGAATAGGGCAGTCAGTCGTCGCGTAGCTTGAACAGGTCCGCGTCGCACTACAATTGCATTTTTTCATAGTGCGCCCGATTTTCCGGGCACAGCGTCGACGCGTACGTTCCTCAGGGATCTGCTGACAATTGCACGCACGTAAGGGCAGCGCACGAAAAGCCGCGTATTTGCTCGGTGGACCATCGAAAATACAAGGCACTTGCTCAATTCACCCTGGCTGCGCTGCCCGCCGTCTGCTGGCGACATCATCATGGCGGATTATCCGGCATGCATCGCTTCATGCAAGCTCCCTATAGGTGCAAGCGAAAAGAGCGGTCGGCTTGCTGCGAACAGAAATAAAGTCGTGGAAAGGCTGCAGTATTGCTCCTCAGCGAGGAATAAAGTGCCAATAATAGTTGGCGAGGCCACGAAATTCACACACTTGCCGGGTCGTGGTGGGCCGGAGATACTGGGTGATGGCGGCGACACGGGCCCGCAACGGGCGAATGCCATAGGCGTTGACGTTATGGGATAGAAAGTTCAACTCTGCAAAGCTGAACTCTCTTTTCGGTCCATGACCGCAAGACCAAAGCGGCTGAGTGTTGCGAACACTTGACGCAGGTGGAGCTTGCGAGCCGCTGCCGTAGGGCTGAAGACGAGAATGTCATCAAGATAGGCAAAGCAGCACGTCAAATCTCGTAAGAATTGGTCAACAAAGCTCTAAAGTGTGGGCCGCATTGCGAAGACCGAAATGCATCCTCAGATATTCAAACACGTCAAAAGGTGTAATAATGGCGGTCTTCGGGGTATCTGAGGGCTCTACATGAACCTAGGTGATATGCCTTCACAAGATCGACCTTGCTGAAGATTTTGCAGCCACGAAGGGTCAATGTAAAATCCTAGATGTGGGGAATCGGGTAGCGGTGAGGGAATGTGGCCAGTCGCCGGTCTTTTTGGGAACCATGAGAAGGGGCGATGTCCAAGGAATGGAGAAGGGACGAATGAAGCCAAGCTCCAGCATATGCTCAAATCGTAGTTTGGTGACAGCGAGGCGATCCGGGTTGAGGCGACGAGCGCGAGCAAACACGACAGGCCCATCGTCGCATATTATGAGCCACGCTGTGAGCGACCGGTGTTTGAATGGACGCGGAGGTCGGAAGACATCCGCATACTCGGCAAGTACGCTGGGCCAAGGATCGGGAACGGTGCTGTTTGTGGAGGTGAATTACAGACACAAGTCTTTGTCGGGTTTCCACAAATATATGGCAGGATACGCTCAGCCAGGCGGGAACGAAACAGCGCGCCGGCAACATTTAGTTGAGCAGCCACGAAATCTAACCTGCGCGGCTTGGCAGGCGTGCTGGGGCTGTCGTCGTCTTCTGCGGCCGGACCACGATGGCACACGGGTGGATGAATGGATGGATAAATAGGTGGGTAGATGGCTCGATGGACGGACGGCCAATGAGACGGGGTGGGTAATAGTAGTCACCATGCTTAACCTTTCTTTTTATGCTTTTTAACTTAAACTATTCAACTTTAATGACTAAAATTTTAGACCCAGTATATTTTTAGATACCCTTGCGTAATTTCGATTTAGCCCGCTTGCGTCCCTGGCCTGCTATTTAGCCAAAAAACTTCAAAACACCTCTTGCTAACCTCTCCCGCCGATTGATTCACGTTTCTTTTGTTATCTCTAGACACCATGGCCTCGGCCAGAGGACTGTATCCCCATAGACATCTGGATGGATCGATACTTCCACACTCCAGTATAAGACGTTCAACTGTTTTGGGGCATCTACCGCACTTAGCAGGTGCGGGTTCGACAACGCCGCATAGCACCTCTAGGCGTCGCGCCGTTGTCGGGCTTAGTTTTCCCTGACAACGGGAGAGGATTTCTCGTCTAAAGCTGCGAAGTGAGGAATCGTACCGGTGAGGTCATGGCGAGCGAAGTTCACGACGAAGAGGCCGCTCGGGAGGTGGGGAATGTCGCAAGTACTCCTCAATCTCCTTGGGCTGCTCGCCGTATCGAGGGCGAGGAGCATCCCGCTGGAAGCCACGAGGACTGAGCTCGCGGTAAGGGCAGCGACGAAAGACGTGCATGGCCGGCTTCTCCGTATTGGAAGCACAGCGGGCGTTGGACGGTACTACTCCATACGCCGGTCTTGCTTTCTCTGTGCTGCTGCGGGCGATGGTCGTATGTAGACGTAGCTAGGTTGCTGTACAAACTGTGCAAGAGAGTAGTGGCGGTGGCTGCTGCGGCAGCGAGCGACGAACGACGGACGCGTGTGTCTCGGCGGGCTGTTCACGAAAAAAGACAACGGAACTATGGATATGGCACGTTGCACTTCTTGCGAGTTGCGGGGAAAGCCTCATGAAGTTGTGTCGTTGGCAGGTGCGGGAGCAACATCATCATCATCAGCCTGATTATACCCACTGCAGGGCGAAGGCCTCTCCCATATTTCTCCACTTAACCCGGTTCTGTGCTAGCCGCATCCACTTGACCCCTGCGAACTTCTTAATTTCATCCGTCCACCTAACTTTCTGCCGCCCCCTGCTACGCTTTCCTTCCCTTGGAATCCAGTTTGTTACCCTCAGTGACCATCGGTTATCCTCTCTTCGCACTACATGTCCTGCCCATGTCCATTTCTTCTTCTTATGTCTACTTAGGACAGGTAGTAACCGCAGATCCGGACCATGAAAAGGAAATAACAAGAAGAATAAGATTGGGATGGAGCGCATTTGGCAAGCACTCGCAGATTATGACTAGCAGCTTACCGGTATCGCTCAAGAGGAAAGTATACAACAGTTGCATCTTGCCTGTACTCGCCTATGGGGCTGAAACGTGGAGGCTAACCAAGAGAGTTCTACTTAAGTTGAGGACAACCCAGAGGGCTACGGAACGAAAAATGGTAGGGGTAACATTAAGAGATAGAAAGCGTGCAGAGTGGGTCAGAGAAATAACAGGTGGTAGCTGGAAACTGGAATCGTAAGACACTGATTGGTCGCAGGGTTTTCTGACGCCACGCGACCATATGGCATGGCCACTTTGGCAAGAGCAACAAACTCAGGCTATTCCTTTCAGATGGTAGGTGGAGTGAAATCGAACTCACCAGAACGCTTGTATACAGAATCACACATGATACCGCTATGCCATGCAGGCATGTTCATAGGCTTGGTTAAATGGGGTTATATATCTGTTGGGTGGTAGCTTATGTCTGTATGCTAAAGAAAATGTAAGATGTAGCAGAGGCACAAAATGAAAAGATTAGTGGTTAAGAGCTTGAAGTCATGTTCAGTTTTCATCCTTTTCACATTACATTTGAAACTGACGGTGCATACCAAGTTCAATGTACCATTTTTAAAGTAAAGCACTGCACACTGCCACTGTTGTGGCAAATCAGAAATGCTAATTTTTGCCATATGAATACACCAAGCTGATGCATGAGCTGAATTCTTGCTGTCCATTATAAGATTTCCGTACTATAGCCTCTTTCACAAGATTTATTATGACAACGACCAACTCAGACGAAGACTGATCACACACGACGCTGAAATTTCTACAACTGTTGACCATCCCTGCAAAGTTGCCACCAAAACACGATGACATATGCACGTTCACTCCTGCCAAGAACATGCAATGACTGGAACCACCTACCTCCTGACCTGGTAGCTATTAATGGTAACCACAGCTTTCGCATTTCACTTACTAACATACACCGATATATTTTATTGCTCACAATTGCCATTCATTCTGTTTGTACGCCCCGTTTTCATTCTTTAAAAAGTTCTAAAGGGCACTTTGGACCACTAAAGTGCGATGAAGCGAAAGCAATTATAGCACGGTGGATCATAGCCCTGAGTGGAGGGCTCTGGAGTAATTTCGACCACCTGGGGATCTTAAACGTGCGCTGACATCGAACAGCACACGGACTCCTTTTCGGTTTGCCTCTATCGAAATTTGAACTTTGCCAATGAGCATTTTTTGAGACAGCCTTGTCTACCAACAATTTATGAATGCAGCAAGACAAAATATTGAATATGTTATTTACCTATAACTTATAGCTACTCCCTTAAATTAGACTGCTACTTTAGCCAAGACTTTTAAAGGTATACTGAATTAAAAAATTGCCGCCGAGATTTCAAGCGCAGATGGTAGCTATCGCATTGGGAGTGACCAAAACAATCCACTTTTATGAACAGAAATGAGCGGAAAGTAAGTATTTTCATGAATATTTTTCAAATCGCCGCACCTAGCGGGCTCCTGTGACAGCTCTGACAAAACCGGATATCACGTCACAACTACCACCATCGTGGCCGGTCATACCTGTTCATTTTTCCTTTCCCCTGTGGTACTCACAAAGCACAGGAAAGGATGTGCTTTGTTTTTTCTTTTTTTGCTGCTCAAGTTACTGCGCACAATTCATCGTTCCCTCCCAGCGCACAAACAATTGTCCGCAATACGTGCCCTCGTACGCGTTCCGACCTCCCTCGTGTGCAGCATTTCACACTTCGCAGCATTGTGCGCAGCGCGACGCGGGGGAACCGACACACTGCGTGTAGCCGGTCAACCAACTTCAGGTGTGGGGGCGGCGGCGGCGGGATCGCGGGGCCATGACGTTGCTGAGGCTAGTTGTGACGTCACACCCACCGGCTGACAGTCAGAAGCATGCTGCCTCTGACTCGGCGGCCGCTCAGAAAACGTCAAAAATACAGCCATCCACTCAACACTAACCCAAATTATGTCTGTACTAGTGTAATCGTGTCTTAAGAATGCAATTGTGGGTACTTTCTCAATATTCTTGGATATTTGTTCAGTATATTCCTCTCTTAAATCATTTAAAGATTACTCCCGTGCCAATGACGCCTGCATCGTAGAACATATTGAAAGCTGTCTACCTGAATTCGATTACACAGACGTCTGCGTCCTGTGGGATCGATTTAAGTGCATGTGCCACTTCTGCATTAGTACCTTTGTGCCGAGCAAACGAAAGAAAGTTAACAAACAGACACCCTGGATAACATGCGATATCATACACCAGAAGCGCAAAATAAAACGTTTAAAGAAACAACGATCGCAACCTGGCGTGATAAAAAAATTACAGGAGACTCTCGCGCAATCAGTCCGTGTTTCTAAAAATTACTATTTCACGACGTCTTTGCCGAACTTTATAAAGAACGCACTAGAAAAGTTCTGGAATTATATAAGCGGAAAAAAGACTGTTTTGTCTAAGATATCGGTCAACAATTCCATAATTACTGACCAGAGAGCCATTGCGCAGCATTTTAACACCTACTCTCAAAGCGTATTTCCAAAGTCAAGCTCATGTACCCCTTCAGCCACCCAGTTTTACGACGCAGAAGTAAATTTTGTTTCTTACGCTGGTGTATTTTCTATGCTTCTGAACTTGAAAACCAAAAAAACATGTGGCCTCGACAACATTCCAAACATCTTCCTACGGCGATATGCAGAACCATTGGCAAAGTTCTTGTGTGTACTTTTTAAAACATCCTTGCAAACTGGAAAGTTGCCAGATGATTGGAAGACTGCCAGAGTCGTCCCTGTACCCAAGAAAGGTGATCGTTTGCTCTTGGCTAACTACCGCCCTATTTCCCTAATTTCTTAGTGTTGTAAATTAATTGAGCACATTGTTGCCAACCGCATAAATGAATTCTTAAATCTGCACTCTGTCCTACCTAATTTCAGCATGGTTTTCGTAATGGTTACTCGACAGTAACCCAATTAATAGCAATAGTTCACTCGCTTGCATTTGCCCAAGTTGATCTAATATTCCTAGATTTCAGCAAAGCATTTGACAAAGTCCCTCATGACAAATTAATCTTAAAACTTAAAGCAATTGGCCTTCCTGACATGTTGGTTACTTGGTTTTCAGACTATTTAACAAACCGCAAACAGTATGTATCAATTAACGGAGAGGAATCGGACGGTCTTGCAGTCACTTCTGGAGTGCCACAAGGGAGTGTACTCGGGCGTTTATTATTTCTTATTTACATTAATGATATTGTTGAAACAGTTGTTCCTCGCGCGGAGATTCGTTTGTTTGCAGATGACTGGGTGCTGTACCGGGATATTAGATGTTATAATCACCAAATTGATCTTGAGACTTCGCTAACTAACCTCCTTGCATGGTGCCAGAAATGGGGCATGGTCATAAATAAAGAAAAGACCGATTTCCTTCGCGTGACACGTAAAAAAAATATATTTCTTCACAGGTATCACCTTGGGAAATCACCATTACATGAAGTATCCAGTTTTAAATGCCTAGGTGTTACATTAACTAACAACCTGTCCTGGAATTCACGTTACGAATATCTGCTCGTCCGCATTTCGCAAGCTATGTTTTCTGCGAAACAAACTTTCGAAAGCTCCCGCTGCAGTTAAATTACTCGCCTATAATTCATTAATCAGGACTAAGCTCGAGTATGCATGCGTAGTGTGGGATCCTTATACTAAAACCGATGTTAAAAAACTTGAAAGAATTCAAAGAAAAGCCATAAGATTTATTTATTCAAAGTTTTTGCCGTTTGATTCCCCATCTGCGCTAATGAATATTAACAATATCCAACCCCTTGAGGCAAGAAAAAATAATATCCGTCGAGAGTTCCTTTCCCTGCTCATAAATAACAAGTTGGCGCTTGATCCTGCACCCTATGTATCCTTTTTAACTACACGCCCTACACGTCATCAACATCCCAGTGCACTTACTCCATACTTTGCTCGAACTGACACATTTAAATTTTCCTTTTTTCCACATACAATACCAGAGTGGAATCTTCCGGCACAATGATTGACAGCACATAGTCATGCTGCATGTTTCGTTTAATTTTGATTATTTTGTTCATTTTACTTCGTGTTTTTGTGTTTGTAATATCTACTTGTGTATTTATTTGTTCTGCTTCGATCTGTACAATGATCTGCAGTATGAAAAAAAAAAAAAAACATATATCACATGAGGACATTCATAACGCAACATATCAGTACAGAGCACTGCGCTCTGCCGAGTTTGATAGGTAGGAAAAGGATTCCGTCTTATGAGAAGATGTCATTATGGTTTGGTTTGGTTTATGGGGTTTAACGTCCCAAAGCAACTCAGGCTATGAGGGACGCTGTAGTCTTTTGAACCCAGGTGGTCGAAATTTCCAGAACTTATCAGAAGATGGCTCATTAGGTTGCACACCAACAAGGCTTCATGAAATTAAGACCTATCTGAAAGGGCTTTGAGCGCATTGCATCCACATACACAGGCACATGTGGGAATGTCACCGGCACGGTACAGTCTGCGACCTCTGGAAACTGGCTCATGTGCCAGCATTTACATTCGCCAATGCGACTGTATGCCTTTCAACGGCTACCAGCAATTGGCTAGAGCGTCGCCAGGTGGAGGACGGTCGCACTTCGGTAATAGACAAGTAGCGAATAAAGCCATGAACCACCTACGAACTACCTGCGGGAAGAGTATCCATAAGCTGGAAGGCAAGTACGGCCTGTTCCAGTCCCTTGTTAACACTGAATCGGCACTGGCATGGAAACAGCACGCTTGTGTCCGGGAGGTAGAGGGTAAGCAATCACTGAAGGCGCTCGCTGATAAGTCAATACTTTCTCTATACTGGACCTACGAGAAAACCATCGGAACAGGAAATATATGACAATGGCCCTTGCAGTGCACTGCTCTTTGAGGCCTGTGTTTGTGCAATCTGAACATTGGTGTATTGCCGCCGCTTCAATACAACACCAGAGGTAAAGGAAATGTGGTGCCTTGCATGTAGTGATATGGAGGAGACCACCAACCATCTTGCGATGTTGTGCCAGAAACTCCATCTGCAGCTGTCAGATAGCATCACCTTTTCGCATAAGCTCGGGTTCCATGACCCTCAAGTGAGTGACGAAGATGGGAACCACCAGAACAAAAACGATGCAGTCCAATGCACTAACCCTTGACTGGCTCAATGGTAGAACACTGTATCTGATGGCGTGAAGCCGAAGGGTTGTAGCTTAGTGAAGTGTGAACTTATCACTCACCCCACCCCCTTTTTTCTTTTGTATTATTTCTTTTTCAAATTCCCTACAGTGACCCAGACATCAATGGTGCCTGCCCATTACAAAGGGTATGGCCTCATTTATCTGTCTATCTAATGTAGCACAACATTTAGGGCAAAAGTCATTTCTCATTACATTAATACTTGGGTACAACATAGCTGAGTAGGAAGAAAACATATGCTTCTGCTTGTGTTCAACTAAGAATACTCAGTCGAACGTTTCGCACGTATTTGGAATGAAATGTTCAGCACTGATTCTTCAGAACAAAATGGAAGATAAGTTTCACACAACAAAATAAGTTGGGACAAATGATAGTTACCTTTATACAACATATAACAGCTTTTCTGCCATTTCTTCATCCACTTGACGGAATTGCCGTGCTGCTGCATTCCGCTGCTCTTCCAAGCCAGCTGCATTACACATCAAAGCTAGCCAGTAGGCTGCTTCTCTAACACCTTTCTTTAGGTGAACCTTTGTGAACTTATCCAGAGCCAACGTTGCAAGCTTGATTGCTTCACTGGCTGCCTGTTCCCCCTTGCTTGCAAATGTACACTTTGCAAGCAGCAGGTACAACTGTCCAATGTCGGAGAAGCTTCCATGAGATAAAATGAGCGTGACCACTTCATCAAGAAGTGTGCTTGCATGCCCAGGAAGGCCAATCTGGAACTGGACTTCTGCCATGAGCATGAACAGCATGTTCCGAGTGTAGGCCAACTGGTGTGTCTCGGCATGCATGAGGCCCTTGCACAGAACTGGAATTGCTAGCATGGGCTGTGCAGCTTCGATAAAGATCTCTGCCTTCAGGTGATACAGTCGACCTTCAAAATGGGTCAAGCAACTTGAAAAGCCCTTCTCAGCACTGCTGCATTGTTTGAACAAAGCATCAACCAAGTCCAGTGCCACGGTAAAGTGGCCCTGCCAAAGGAGGGACCGTGCACGGCACAAGTCACCCTCGTCGCGGTCTAAAATGCGAATGCTTGAAGCCAGCTTCTCCACCAGTGGCCAGTCTGCCTCGTAAAGAGCAGCATTGAAGTCGGTGATGAGTTGGCACAGCTTGAGTATTTTAAATGAGTCCGAATAAGGAGGGTACAATGACTTAGCAAACCTGAGCACCGCCTTAGCACTCGGCTGGTGACCTTGGCGAGTGAGACCGGTGACCACGTTGCGCAGCGCCAGAGCAGTGACCTCTCCCACGGGATGCACGCCCGATGCGCACAGTGGGTCGCCCCTGAAGGCGTGCAGGAGCCATTGTGATTGCACCTGCGACAGGGAGTGCAGGCCGTAGCAAGCCCAATGCGCTGCCCGCTGCGCTAGAGCCGTGCCAGCCAACTCCGACAGGGTGTGCTGGCAGTTTAGCAGGTCGCTTTTTCCCAGCAACTCGAAAATCAGGCAGGGCGTGCCACCCAAGTCAGCTTCGACGCGCGCCAAGGCCTGTATGCCAAACGAGGCCACACTGTGCAAGCAC
Source organism: Amblyomma maculatum (assembly GCF_055883805.1). Lineage (NCBI taxonomy): Eukaryota > Metazoa > Arthropoda > Arachnida > Ixodida > Ixodidae > Amblyomma > Amblyomma maculatum. The sequence goes on from NC_139346.1 coordinate 152,561,368, forward strand.
AGCTCAGACGCACGCGTAACGAGACAGCGTAGCTGCGATGGGTCGCAGCGGTTGCCCTGCAGCCGGCAGAGGAACGCCAGGGCGTGTTGCAGGAACGGAACATCGGAGGCGTCTTGAGCCAGAGTGACCGCTTCGCGCAGAGCGAGCAGGGCTTCGCCGCGATGTTCCATTCTCGAGTGCAGCCGGGCCAGGTTGAACGAGGCGTACCGCAGGTTTCGCGTCGATTCTTCGCCGCCCTTGGTACTTAACTCCGGTACCGCGGGCAGCGTGCGATCAAAGTGGCGTCGTAGGCTGTCGTCGGCACCGCTGTACTCGCGCACGGTGAGGCAGTTGAGGAAGCTCAGGTAGTGCGCCTCTGCGAGGTCCTTGTTCCCAGCGAGCAGATCGTTGATGCGGAGCTGCAACTGCGGCGGTGCCAGCGCAGCCTTCTCGTTGAGCTGCATCAACAACACTTGCTGTGCCACGAACAGGTCGGCCTGGCGCTGCGTCACCGCCGATCGCGCTGTAGCCGCAGGAATAGCCTCAAATCGCCGCATTCCTTCGTCGAAATACGCACAGAAGTCCTTGTGCAGGTTGACAAGCCCGCTGAAGTTAAGTTTATCGAGGGCGAGCAGCATGCGCCGCACGAACAGACCCAGCACGCTACTCTTATGAAGCACAGCATGTCCTTCAGCGACTGGATCGGAAAGCAGACTGTCCAGGTTGGGGGCGTAGTCCATAATGCCTGCGGCGCCGGCATCGCGGATGGTGGATAACTCTCTGGAGAAAAGGTCCAACGTCTTCGGGTGCAGCACGGAACGCAGAGTAACGAGCAGCTCGCTGAATGCTATGTCGGGGCTCTGGAGAAGTTTCAGCGATAGGATGGCAAAGTCTCGGCTCTGCTGACTAGAGTGAGTCCATGGTTCTTCGTTCGGCTCAACGTGCCGACTCGCTTTCACGCGGCAGTATTCCGATATGAGCACAAGCAAAGCTAGCTTGTGTCCAGTGATGGCATCCTTCGGAGGGCTGCTGGGCTGCGCCGCCATCCACAGCCCACCATCTGCGTTCAGTGATGGCATAGCTCACCTTTTCGTCACCGAGCGACACTATCAGAGGTAGAACGATTTCATGTTTTTAAGCATTAACGTCGAACTACCGTCAAGCAGAGAAAATTGTAAACGGCGCCATTTTGCTGGCAATCCGTGAACTAGGCATAGATGGCAGCACTTAAAACTGGAATTACAAAATTGCTCACAAAATTGACTAAATTTAAAATATCGCTTTAATATAATTTAAACTTCTTGTTCATATGTATTGATTTGATTAATTTTAATCTCAAAGATTTGCAATTTATGGTGAGGACTCTTGGAGGCCATGCATCACTCATAGTCACTGCACTAGGAGGCACTACATTTGATTGCGTTTTAAATAGTTTTCAATAACTCGCACAGGCGGTGATGCAACCAATGTTGTTGCATGTATCTTGATTTTATGAGTAACATTGCTTTTGTGGCTTTGTTTACAAGTGTGCAACGAAAATTGTTGTCACATGCTATGTCACGTGCCCTGTTCATTTGTGTTGTTTGTGCGCTTGTTTATGCGCAACGGAAAGACGGGTGTTTTGAAATCTCATTTGTGGAAGTAACAGAAAACAAACTTGGTGGTGAGGTGACGCAGGCTTTGTAACACATGCTGTAAGTAGGTGAGTAGAGACAGTCGTGCCGTGGTGGTCGTGTGCCTTTATGCCGCGTGTTTTCGCTTCCCAGTCTGATGAACCACGGTGGGGCATCTGCGCGTTTCAGTCGTGAGCTGGGCTCATTGTGAAATGTTGCCATTACATAGCTTTTTTGCTGATTTAATTTGGTTTAATAAAACGAAACCGCTCTTGCCGCTTTAAACAACTTACATGGCTGTGTTTGTAGGTGCCTGTCCAATCGTGTAACCTTCTGACGAAGTTATGGACGAAAGCATGCATTTATTTTCTACTGCGTCGTTTCTTGTCCACGGTTGTCTTCCCTGCTCGTCTGTGCAGATGCAGCACCTGTTATGGCAGGAATATCGCCCGTATTCCGAGCTTGCGCCGTTATGGAAATGCCGCTATCTCACGTGACCTCGAGTCATCTGATTGGTCTAAACGCCAGAACCGGGTGTTACCACTACGAAACCGGAAGAGGTTGCAAATAATAATTGGTTTACAAGAAGGGATAGAAGAATAACAATAATGTTTATTTAACATCTTGAGGATGTTGGGTGCGCCAGCAAAAAGCCAGTGTAAAGGTTTGACGAGGTCGTACACACCCTACAGAGACATTGCAGTGGTGCATAGCATAATATCGTTTTTACAAACAAGAACAAACATAAAGCAACCGATTTTTGATTATACATTTGTTCAGACTATTTATGTAATTGATGCGGGAGAGTGCAGCTCAGCATTTGGTAACTATAATTTGTTCGGATCTTAGACAAGCCATTTAGGTGTCGTTCGTGTAGTGTGTATTGACTCTTTGCGTTGCAATCCTGACTGCTTTATCACCAGGCAGTTGTTATTGTGAACACCGATTTTATACCGCCGCAAGAGTAAGGTTTCGTATAATTGTGGCAAGCGGATAATTTGAAGTTCATTGAAATTTGGTTTAGTGTGTCCAAGTCGGGGAGCATTCATAACATTTCAAATGGCTTTCTTTTGAAGGAGGTATAAGCGGTTAATATTAGTAAAAGTCGTGGTACCCCACACCAAAAAGCAATACTTAACAACAGAAGAAAACAAAGCATTATACAATATTTTCTTAATACGCTTCGGCATAAAATATTTCAATCGACACAAGATACCGACAACCTTTGACAGCTTATTCACCACCATATCAACACGATCATTCCAACTCAAATTCTCGTTGAAAATAGCGCCCAAACTTTTTATCGCAGAGACCATTTGGATGCGTGACGCACCGATCTTTAAGCAGAGTGGCGGCATGTTTGTCAACTTGATGGCGCAGTATCTGTCACATTTGCTCTGTGGACATCTGAACCGCGTCGTAAGGGAAGGGAGGAAAAGAGGTGGCAACATGTTGCGTCATTTCCGCCAATCAGATGACTCGAGGTCGGGAATATAATGACACTTTCGATAACGACACAAACTCTGAATACGGGCCCTGTAATGCCAATGTGGAAGGCATCCACGTTCATGCATAAATGGCCCTATGCCGTCGCACATCACTCGTTCTGTGTCCAGAAAAGAAAAAAAGAACAATAGACTCTGGGCATATTAAAGGAGCACCTTGGCATTTTAATCAGTACCAATTATTCTGGTTAAATGAATTATTCATGCATTCCTCACATCAGTGCAAAAAAAAAAAAATGATTGAAATTGGAACATGGAAAAAAATTGGGCAAAAAGCGTGTTTCACTTGCCTATTTCTCTCGCCCAAGGCCAACAGTAGGCACTATTAATCAGAACCACACTCTGCATGTAACTTTCACGTATGATGAGGTCGCTTCCTGTACTGCCCTTGAGATGATACCCGGCGAACGGCACCTGCTTCACCAATTTGGTGCGGTATTTCCCGCCCAACTTCTTATCGTAAAGTTCTGTCAAACAGTTCTTGTAGCGCGTAATTGCATTTTGCGTTTCGTCTTGCTTGTAGTCATTGCAACAGGTTAATAATATAATTTAATATAATTTCCATGTGGGCTTGTGAGCACACAGTATGAGCAGAAAACATAAAAAGGCAGTTGAATCTTCAGCACACCACAGTGTTGGAACTGCGTGGTCAAAGGCGGGACAGCGTCGCCGGGGTGGTGCAGTGGTTAGGGTGCTCGACTACTGCGCCCAAGGATGCAGGATCGAATTGCGGCCACGACGGCCGCTTTTCTGTGAAGCCGAAAAGCAAGGCACCCATGTGCTATGCGATGTCAGTGCACATTAAAAAACTCCAGGTGGTCGAAATTTCAGGAGCCCTCCACTGCAGTGCCTCTCATAGCCTGAGTTGCTTTGGGATGTTAAACCTCATAAAGCAAACCGAAGGCGGGATAAATTTGCACTCCTTACCTCTGGATTGTATGCCCCAGATGATGATTAGTCAATTGATATCTCAGTGTGAGCAAGTCAAAATCAGTTACTCACTGTGAAAAGCATCTTGATGAAATGAGGTCGACAGTATGAATGGTGTAGCCATCTTCTTCTTTTTCAGTTTATTCATGGTTCTCACTTTTCTGCGACGCTTGAAATACTCACCATAATGCTCATTTCTGCTGTGAGAAGTCATATGAACGGACGTAAGTTGTAAACCATTCGTGAAGGTAACATTTTTGAATGGAGACCACTTTACAAAAAAATATGTTTTGGGAAATTAAGAATATCTGTTTCTTGCTCGATACATTGGATGCAGTGCTTGCAGGCAGTAGCTGCCGAATATATAGTAAATTCGGAACATCTACTAAACTTTGCAAAGACATGCAGCCCGTTTGCAGCATCAAAAAACATAGCTGGAGCTTCTTGTCAAAGCTGGAGCTACCCCGCTTGTCAGCCAGTTGTTGCTGAAAAAAAAATTACAAGGATTCAACGCTACTGAACCAAATATTGAGCGAAAGCATTACCTGCGGGTGACCGAGCGTTCTTCTTCTCTTTTTCTTCTTCCTCAGCCGACATATAAAGCCCCGCTTTAACCAAGCCGTATCAACATGCCTTAGTGGCCTATAGGGGTAACGTGAATGCCAGGGTCCTAGCAGGCTGATTCTGACATAACCGTCCCATGTGAACCGAGAGACCCAAGTTGGCAGCTCGTGCCGACCGCTTGAGTTGGTAGCCCAGCTCTCACCCTAGTGTCATGTAGGGTGTGACGTCAGTGTCACGTGGGTAAGACTTGGCTACTGGCCGCGCTACGCTCAAGGCTTGAAACCTAGAGTAGTATTGCTTTTGCAATAATATTTCTGTCGGTGCTTCATCATTATTTGTGAAACTGAAAATCGTAGCCTATTGGAGGTGCTCCAAAAAAAAGATACTTGGTGGGTTAAAATGGTCACAGCAGACCATCATTGATACCTTGTACTAATGTTCTTTTATTGTGCCCAGGCTAAGTGCTGCAATGCGGCGGCGTGTATGCTAAAGTGAAAAACGATGCCATATGCAGTACAGCCTCAGCATACTCATACTACAAGTGTGAAAGCACAATGCAATATCTTCAATATCTGCAATATCTCCGCGAGTGCCCATGGTCCCCAGGTTAAAATTGAAACTTTTACCGGTATTCATGTTTCTCCTTAGCCCTTAGTGGCGCGATTAGAGCTGCTTAGGAACGTGTGGTACCTGCTGCACAATGCTGTCAGCAGCCAGACGTTCCACACACCAGACCAGCCACACCAGAGGGGTCCTTTATTTCACATCTCTACGATGCCTACTCACAAGGCGCTTGTACGCCGACTCATGGTACCGTGCAAATTTGCACCTTAGAGCACTTGCATAGACATTTGAATGCAGCTTCAGGAAACGTAGCCCTGCACAACACAAGGCTGGTGTCACTGCCACATTACCTCAAGGGCAGCCATATTGGATTTCCAATGGTGCCCCCTATAGGCCTCATTCAGTCTGGCTACGTCACGAAGATGTGGTAGCGCTGTTGTCATTAATGACTTTCACATAGTAGGCAAAATAACATTTCAGTTGCTTTTGCATACCGTGATTGTGGGGTGGTTTGCTGATTTGCTGCTGCTGAAATAAATAAACAGCACCATGCCAACTAGTTCCGTCACCGTGGCATGTGCCGAAAGGCACAGAAAGGGAAGATTAGTAAGCTTGCTTAGGTTTCTAGCCTACAAAAGTCATCGTAAACGGCAGGCCGCCGCAGTGAAGCGCGAAGGCTGGATACTGGCACCGGCTCATTGGATATGCAGCAAACACTTTGTCACGGCTAAGCTAGAGCTTATTCACCTTTATGCCAGAGCGGCCTACCTGCTCAAAAGCCGCAAATAACTCGAGTTTGGACTTCTTTACTGCACGTAATAATATCTTTGTTTTGGTGCAGGTGTGACTGCGCACGGAACATGTGTAGATGAGGCAGGCAGTATATTCCAATGCATATGCCTTGTCTTTGTTGGAGCATGTGTAGGTGTGTTTTCCAACGTAAACAATTCCTCAAATGCGTCTTTCTTTTTTTCCCTGCTTTGGTAATTGTACGTATCTGCAGTGAGCTGCTGCGCGAGCGGTCTGTGTTGAACTCCTCCATGATTATGTTGCATGGCTAACCTTCGCACTGTTAATCTCAAATTATTTTAAGCTATTCCGTGATGAAGATTGCCACTGCGCATTAACAGCTGCTGATTTGCTTGATTGGAGCTGCATTTTTCATATGCTGAGTGGGGTTTAGCATCGCCGATCGACATATGGACTCGTGATTAAGACTGAGGACCTTTACAGCAGCTATATATGTACTGCGTGGCACACTGTTGCATTCTGAGTTTTTTTACATTAAAACACGGTCACAGTGGCCAGGACAGAACTGGGTTGCCCTAACTATGGAACCACTGTGACAGCTGCTGCTTGTAATTGTAATGCAAGCTAAAAGAGTACCCGTGATGAAATTGCGAGCGTTAACGCTGACAGCCACCCACAAGAGAGCAGATACAACTAACGCGCAGCGTGGCGATTTCAACGAATAATGCAAGGATAATCAAATCTGCGCGGTTCCAAGGCGCAATGCCCTTGCTACAGTTGCCATGCTTACCTAAAAGCCGCTCGACGCTAGTGAGGGGCTTCTTGCTTGCCAACAATGCTCATTTGCCGCTTGGCATGAAGAATCATTTGAAAGTGAAATGATGTTTCCAGCGGAATACTTTGTATGTGGCTTGCACGCGCTGTTTACGAGCAAGAAAAATGTCCGATTACTTACTCAACTGAAAGTAGTTAAAGCATCCGATCGCCTTGTTTGTTTATAAACATGGAGAAGGTCTATAGCCCGTAGAAGTTGTGAATGGTTTCCTTGCCAAGGCAGGCTGCAGCCATGCATTTTGATGAAGTCACTCTTCTGCGTACACTGCGTAGACAAGGCAGGGAAAACAGACAACAAATACAGCTCCCCCATTGTTTAAGATTGGAAAACAGACCTGCTCACCCTAACCTCACCTCTTGTTCGGCCCTTCACATTTTTGGCCAAAGTGCCTAGAATGGATTGTCTTTTTTATTACTGCTACCTTCTCTGTGTGGCTTGAGAAGCACGCAGCATTTGCCTTTATGAAAGTTTGAATATAAATTTAAAGTGTTGGCCCTGGCAAAGTTAAAGCTAGACGGATGCCCAACCAGTAAAAATGTTTATTGGGAAGGAAAGGTGCAGTACCTGTGTTGGAAAGCTGAACTGGGCTGTAAGGGAAGGGGAAGGAATTAGGACTGAAAAAGAAAAAGGAAAAAGGTGCTGTAGAAGAGGGCTCCGGAATAATTTTGATCACCTGGGAACCTAACATACATTGACATCAGGCAGCATATGGAACATCTTTCCGTTTCACCTCCATCGAAATGCGGCCACCTCAGTCGGGTTCGAAGTTGGGTACTCCAGTTCAGTAGCCAATCATCTTAACCACTGTGCCACCACGACTGGTGTCCATTCCCCAATAAGAATAGCCAGCGCCAAATCTTGCTGCCACCTCATTTGCACTGCTAAAAATTATTGCCAAGTACCCGGGCCCAAACCCAACCACGGTGGCTGCATTTTGATGGAGGCGAAATGCAAAAATGCCTTTGTGCTGTGCGTCCTAGTGCACATTAAGATTCCCATGTGGTCAAAATTAGTCAGTAGTGCTCCACTATAGCACCTCTTATTTATTTTGTATTTTGTTTTTTCCGTTCCCACTTTCTTTTTTTACTGTGGACACCTTTTAAGCACTTCTGCATGTATTTACACCCAGGGGAACTAAAGGCTCCATTTGCTGCTTGCAACAGCTGGTGATTCAAAGTACTTTCTTCTTAGCGTCTTGCATCGACTTGCAAAAATTGCATTCTGAGTTGTGTGTGTTAGGGAGTTATTTGCAGGATATGATTTTGTTTAAATATCGGTTTACGTGCAGAGGCTATATCCAGAATTTAATGCACAGAACAGTAACACTCCTTGGATTATTTTCAGCCTTCTGAGCTTAACTCCTTAAAGTCTCAAAATTTACCTTGCTGGATCGTTCAGGCAGCTGAAAACTTGGACGATGATTTACAATCCATAAAGAAACATAAATATGTCAGAAAAAAATTATTTGCAGCTGCACAGTGAGGCGTTTCTTTTTTTTCTTTTTTTTTAATCCTAAGTTTATGAGCCATTGCTAGATGTGAAAAATTTACACAGCATTCTAACAGACTTCTGCGTGGTTACCATCACAAGGTTACCACCCCTGTGTGGCAATTTGTGCAAATGGTGCTTATGGCTATATGCGTTGAAGCTCCTTCATGCATGGGACAACCTTCATGGGAGAAGCGAGCTTATATATGTTTTTATTCAGGAAATAGTGCGAGCATACCATGCTCAAGCAGGAGAGATCAGTACAGTAAGTTTAATACGACAAAAAAAAAAAAAAAAAATCTGTCATATGATAGTATGCATTTGCAAAACAAACAAAAAATGCACAGTTGAAAAAGTACAACGGGCTGTTTGTTGATTGTACATTCCATTCTGATATCGTTCGCGGGAAAACAAAATTTGAATTGGTGCATGTTCTACAAATACAGGTGATATGGTAGCATTCAGGATTAATGGGATTATGGTCAAGTTCAAAAAGATATAGATGAAGAAAGGCTAGTCTTATCAGCTTTCTCCTTTCATCAAAGGGAATAGGGCCATGAAGACGAAGCCTAGACAAAGGTGAATCATGGCGCCTGTATCGGTAGTAGATAAAACGGACAGCTAAATGTTGAAATTTCTCACGTGCCTCGGTGTCAATCGATGTATGCACACGTCAAGTGTACTTTGCAAATCTGCACATAAATCTGCGCGTGATTTACATGCATTGTCAAACGCATGCAGTGCTGCTTGTCTCTGTGTGAGGTTACAGTTGACTCAAAATTATACCACACCTCGCATTTTCACACAATGCAATGAAAAAAAAACTTATTAAAGAACAACGCTTACCCTCCGCTCACGTTCGCAAAACCTTCGATGACTTCAGAAGCTGCTATAGCTATTTCTCGATGGGAGTAAAGGAGTACCAAACCAACTAGGCTGTCTTGCAAAAGACCTCTCAGCAGTGGCAGTGGTAATCTGCAGAGTGACAAGAATCTGGAGTAGCTGGTGCAGGTGTGAGCATCACTGGGAGTTGCATTGGCTGAGGGCATCGGACACAGTGCAATGGCAGAGATCTGTTCTAGGGCGTCCTATTTAGTCCACCACAGGCGAATTTCTCTTAGACATGTTTTCTCGTCAGTGTCATGCGGAAGTGCTTGAACAAGCCATTTTGCTTCACCCAAGTGGTCACTATAAGCAAGGTGCACTACAGAATTTCATCTTCCCACCCCTTTCAACACCCACTCCCTCTTCTCCCCACCTCCTGCATACAGCCTCTTCTCTCTCCTCCTTTTGTTTGCTTATAGCTGCATACAAGTCCTTTGTCATCCCTGAATAAGGCGTCAAGCCAGCTCGGAAACGTTTGGTTTCTCTAAATATAAAAAAGTGATGGTTGGAGAGTATTTAAGAAGAGTCTCTGGACGCGAGTGCAGGAGATAAATGGGGGAGGGGTGTAACAATCTGCTGCAGTAAAGGGACCAGCCACAAATGTTGACAAAAAGGAAGCAGCAGCATCAAGCAGGGGATGAGGACGATGGCAAAGGAACAAGTTGGCGGTGCATGACAATACGGAAAAAATTGGGGGCCGCTTGAGGGGAGGGGGAGCGCTACGCCCCTGCCCTCCACTATGGCATCTCCCATAGCCTTAGTCGCTTTGGGACGTTTAGCCCCATAAACCAAAACAAACCATTTTGTCAATATTTGCAAGATGCAAGAATAGTCTAGGATCTAATGGTCCAATTGGTTCGGTCCAGTTGGGCCTGATTGGTCAGTGTTGTATTTTTGGTTTCCTTTTTCTTGGATTATCTTGCCTTCTCTTCTGAATGTGTACTTCTTAGCTAGCTGTTCATTGTGTGATCCAAAGCTATCAATACTCGTATCCACGTCTAATGAATGAGGTTCACCACTGCTCAGCCAGTCGCTTTCTTACTCATTCACTGTGCCCCGAGACATTAGTGCGGTTTTGGCCATGTTGGATGCTTATGTTGAGATTCAGGGCTGGCACTGATGAAAACGAAAGGTTTTTGAGAAGACGCAAAAATTTCGAGGCTCAGGTCACAGGGGCAGGAAGTAGCTGATACACACAGAGACTATTGTGAAGGCAAGCCACTAATTAAAACCAAAATTTAAACACAGAAAACATCAGTTGAGTTGATCAGGAAAGACGTGGTGAGAATCAACCTAACGATTTCCAAGTATTTCCCCCCTCCCCTCCTTTCTGTCTATTCTGCCTTGTCTCATCTGAAGTGACTGCAACACATTATAGTATTTGTATCTGTGCAATGGCCTGCTGTCCTGCTAGTTATTGGTTATTATTCCCTTTATTTTTTTTTTATCAACATGCAATAACATGCCATCTGTACTCATTCAGTGTGTTTTAATAAAAAGATGAGATCAGTTGTTTTCTATGTTGTTGGCAGTAGAAAGAACAAAATTTGTAATATGTGAGGGAAAATTTTTGGCCGTTGCTCCTGAGCAATGCTGGGCATTTTAGGGGTAATGTGCAATGAAATATAGGTAGATGAGCTTTTCTTCCTGCCTCTGTCAAATTAGAAGTTGCTGTGGGAAATAAACTCATACTCAGCAGTACAACTTGCTTTTAACCTGGCTCATAACATGCTTGTGAATGTGCAGGTCCCACTATTTAATTGCTCGTACTCATTTAAAAATGCTACAGTTATTCAAACCATAGTTTGTTCCATGTAGGTGATAGTTTGAAGCTAAATCTGCCTGTAAAGCTCATTGTGAAAATCCTTGAGCCGAAAGTCTGGTAGCAGCAACCTATGTGGAGCCTCTTATTTACTCTGACTTGCAGTATTTGCTTGCTCCGTAGGTTTAGTAATCTTCATGAAGTTTCACTGTTGACCGAGCTCAGAGATGCTGAGGACATCTATTAAAAAAGCAAATTTGACTCCCATTGTGGCTTCCTAGTGTCATTAAAGTAGTCAAATACAGCAATCTTGGGTATGCAGCCAGGCATAGGTGGTGCTCTGAGACTGGCCTTCCATGTGCAGTACCATATACGCTCATCTTTTACTTTGTTAGAAGTGCCACAGTGTAGACCCGCCACATTTCTTTAACTTGCTACCCAACACCTGTGTTATTGCTAGGGTAGATTGGAAAACAACTAAGTTGTCATGGGGCTGCAGTATCATTGCGACCTATTCCTGAACAAACAGGCTGCGGTATCATTGTGACCTAATCAGGTCACAGTGATACCAGATCAAAACAAAAGTGAGCTCTTCGTTCTTTAAGAGAAAACAATGGCCCGTACGAGCAATATTTCCCTCCTTATCAAGCCTTGATGGTAAATCCCTCACCCACGAGATACTGGCTGCTGTCCCACTTGTCGTCCTCTGTGCTTTCTGAAATCAGTGACATGGAGGATCCACAGCAGGCCACACTGCAAGGAGTGGAAGATGGGTGCTACGCTGATGGCGGTGGGCCATCACTGCTGTGCCTTCCGGACCTGGTGTTGCACAAGGTGTGTCTGCAGCTCTCAGACCCATTTGACTTGCTCAGCCTGGGCTGCACTTGTCGCCACCTGCACCAACTTACAAGTAGCAATTTTCTGTGGACCCGCCTTGCTCTGTTGTGGTGCCGGGGCCTGTGGCATCGCTTCCTGTTGCCTGCCGACTCTGAGTCCGAGGATCCCAAGCAGTGGCTGCTGCAAGTCCTGCAGCTGTGTTCTACTGCGGAACGGCCAGCAACCCTCACGCATTGCAGGTTTGAAAACGGCGAGACGTGGGAAAAGATACACAGCACTCGCTTTGCCTGCAAGGTGTGTCGCTATTAAATGTGCCTTGACTGGAGTAAGGTTAGCATCACTTACTATTTAAGAACCACAAAAACTTGATATGTGTCATCTGGTTTGGATGGCACCTGAGCCTTTATAATGGTTACTAGAGTTGGGATACAAACTAAGTACATATCAGCTGCGGTCAGTGGTAAATCTGCCATCCTTGTTTAGAAGGCTTGCTGTTACCAATTATGATTAGTTAAAAATGGTTTTTCTCTCTCTTTCCTTTTAGTGGTGTGCTTTCTATCCTTTCTTCGTTGTCTTGGTGTTGTGCTCTTAGTTTACCTTTTTTCTTTTTACTGTTTATCAGTCTTCAGTGATGTGGGACATCACTAACACCCTGGCATGTTTTTGAGTCAGAGCTGCTGTAGTTAGTTTTGTTGGTGCACCTCCCCCTTACTGCACAACACCAGTGAGTGATACCTCCAGCTCCATGCTTCCAGAAATCAGGCTAGGAACACCAGAGTTCAAGTATTGTTTCCCTATAATTATTTGATTCACAGCTTGCTGTGTGACTACTAGTAATCAACAAATTGTACACACACGTGAAAAAGTTGTTATATGATAGTTTCACTGCCATTTTGGTTTCTCAAGCATAAATGGTACGGATAATGGTATGGGCACCGTGTCCATACATAAAAGTGCGCTTACTATACTTTGTGGCAGCTTTCCCCTGGTAATGGAGTTCAAGCCACAGAGCCAAGACGTGCCCTTTCGTTTCACATAGTGGAATATGGTCTCTTAAAACACACTGTATTGTTAACAGCCATTCTTAACATAACTGTACATTTTCAACATTTTAAGAGTCACGGCAAAAAATTTTCTGAAATAAATTTTTTGTGGGCAAGTATGGTGACATCAATCTTCCATATTGATGAAGCATTGCGGCCAAACTGTAATGGAGTGGCACAGTTACAAGTGCTCTGGCCCGTTCCTTTCCCTTCGTTGCCAAACAAGTTGGCATGGAGCGTAGCACTGTAGAACCTGGTACCGTCTTGGTCAAAAGTGACCAGGCGACGAGGTTGGTTTCTTAGCCATGTAGCAGAGCACTTGTGGCACTTCTTAATATAATTCTGCCTAAGGTAAGGAGGACCACTGTCCTCACTCTTCGAGACCTTTTGGTCTTTTGGGGTGCCACAAGGGCTCCACCTAAGGGCTGAGAAGCAAACCCTATTATCTGGTCACCTTTGGCAAAAATGGTGTATAATCCACTGCCATTGTGCCCATACCATCACATGCAAGCGATTCATTCTGTTTATTGCTACTGCATAGAAGCAAGAGACTGCATTATTAGAATATATTAATGATAATGCATCGGCACTGTAAGAGAAGGTCATTGAGCTTACCTATGAGCACGGAAGCTACAAAGCAGTGCTGTTATGTTTAAATGTGCGTTTTTGTATTGCATAAATGGTAAAAATTGCCAGTTGCCTTCCGACTTCCTTTCTTATTTGTTAACTGTTGTAAAACTATAGTCACTGCTTTGTTTTATCTGTAGCTGAGGCACTTCTTCTATGCATCACATCTATTAGCAACCCTTCAAACATTTCACCGATTCTGTGAACTGATTCTGCAAGAAAATGAACGTAATTTCAAAACTTTTTTATTGATGCTTTCTTTCAACCTGTGCTTTCTCCCCGAAGGTTGGCATGCTGAGCCGTGCCTACAGAGGCATTGATGAGAAGGTGTCTCCATTTGTTTTGAAGCGTCGCTGGGTCTACGAGGTGGCTTTATACAACCGGCGAAATCCTATAATACAGTTCAGCAGCAAGAGCCCCGTTCTGGGCCAGGACAATGTGTTTGAGCTAGCGGAACTGGGCCGAGCACGCTGCAGTGACCTTCGTGGCCGGAAGCAACCCCATATCCACCCTTGCCACTATGTCAGTCGTGTATCAACGTCGACTACCAATTGGATGCTGGACTTATTCCCCTCTGGACCGGCAGGGAGCATTTGCCCCATACTGGTTTGTCCCTTCGTGCGTGGCTACTATTACGAGTGGTCAGGCATTGATGGGCTTTTGACATGTGTGTCATATGTGCTGGAGCAGCACTTTGCACGTGCCTGCCTTGAAGGACGGGAGACAGTTGCACGGATGGCCATAAAAATCAGGCAAGCCTGTGAAAGCTTGAAAGAGGAATTTTCCGGCTACCTACGGGATGCATATCAAATGTGGCCCATGTTCCCCATTCGTCATGCAATCATCAGCATGGCTGAGAGAGGCTGGCCTTCCTTGGTAGCGTGGCAGGTAAGAGTGCAACCATTTTGTCCCCTTATTCGTAGTGAAGCACTTTTCATTGAGATCCTCTGTGCTGTCGTGCAGGAACATGCAACTCCAGGTCTTGCCACCGAGTATAATCCAAGTGCCAACAAAAATCATTTAAGATGCGACCGATATAATCTGAGCACCGTGCTATTTAATCGTAGTGCAAAACACTTAATTGAAGTGCTGGCGTGCTTAACCCAAACGCCAACTCAAATAATATGAGCACCAGTCAGTTTAATCGAAGTGCCAATGAAATAAGTGCAAGCATCAGCTGCTTTAATCTTGGTGCCAACCAACTTAATCCATTTGCTGAAAATGAACACGGGAGTCACTTTGGACTGCAGAAAATGACTGATAAGGACATAGCGAATGGAGGATGGTACAGATTTCCGTGCTCATTATCATAAATCAGTGAGTTGAACTGCCTTCTGTAATAAATAACTGCTTTGTATGGCATGTAAAAAACAAAATTATTTAAAAGCAGTAAATACAATTTTATTCGTAGAGAAATTTCATAGAGAAAAATGTGCCTTGAAAGCAAAGTTCTGAAGCAGACAGCATGTTTTTTTACCTGTGTTGAGTTATTGCTGGATGGTCTGCATTTATACGACAGATACGAGAGCTAGGTGGTTGTGGTGTTGTTCGTAGACAAACAACAAGGTTAGTGCATACCTTTTCATTTTGTCGTGTACATTAACCCGCCAGTTTTTGCTCCATGAGGCTATGATTCCTGCTTGGACGTTCTTATTGAGCACGAAAAACTGGGACTGCTGCCCAAGCCTTCAAATGCGCCAAGAAAAAAGAACAGCAAAGTCTCCAAACACAAAAGAGCTAGAACTCTTCATGTGTCATGGCACGGAAGAGATGGCAAACGTGCTCGGTATGTTTACAAAGACAGCTAGATCCATTGCAGCGACTGACATAGAGATGACCGATACAGAAAGGCGGCATCTTAAATGACTTTGTAGCCGCTCTAGATAACACTGTCAACAAGAACCCTGCATACATGTTGAAGGAGCTAAAGCAGGCAGTGAATGAAGTGCCCAGAATTGCAGTTAGTAAAGTATCGTTGATCGCCTAGGGGAGAGTCGGGAGGTCTGGGACGGTTGGAGGAGTGGGACACCTGGTGTATCTCTCTAGGAACTCGTTCAAAAAAGTTCTTCAAATAATCTCGAGGTGGCACTAGCATATGGATAGCCTGGGCGTAATGGCCGATTTCTGTGGCGTGTGGAAGTTGCTCCGATAAGAAATCGCCGAATTCAAGTGTCAAAAGTAAGTATCTGCTATTTTAGTCACAGCTTTATCATATTTAGAGAACGCGTAGGTCGCTAATATAAATTTTTGTCCAAGAAGGTGCATCTGTGCCGTGCCTCGTGCAGTAAAATGTTTGGGTCTAAGGAGAGAACTTTCGCCACGGAACGTTTCTTTGTTGGTGCAATGCTGCTTGGGAGGAGTGGGACAGTTAAGATGAGGGAGGAACGGGACGCTGTCCCATTCCTCCCGGCAATACGACTAGTGCTGTGGCTAGCGACTCTGCTGCAAGGCTCAGCCGCATTAGCCTAAAAAAGAGTTATTTTTGTTTATTTCATGTTTTGAGGTAATATTTATTCGGTGCCATCAAAATGGCATGAGATTGAAGATATGCTGGTTAGATGAAAATTCACGCTAGGGCACTCTAAATGGGGAAATAAAGACGCAATTTGAAACGTGAGCCTCCTGGGAGAAGGGCATAACTAGTTGGCTACAGCTGTAGTGCTGTTTAATGCACGCAACGAATTAGACAAAGCCGACATTTTTGAGCTTTGTGAGGGTGCTTGTTTACATTTGCATGCTATTTTTTCATTTGAATTTTCAGGAAGATGCCAAGGGTATACAAGAAAAAGCATCCCGAGAGGGTTCGAACGACGAAGAGCTTGATGCTGGATGCTGTGAGATTAGTTTGCGAAGAAAAAAAAAGTATAAGGGCCGTAGCAGAAGCTCTTAAAATCTCAAAATCAACCCTTGGTCGAGCAGTACAGAAGTACAAGGGTTGTAGTGCAAGAGACAGTATTTTGTTCAACTCCAACTTGGTCTGCGATATGGTCTTCACAGGAGAAGATGAGGTACTTTTGAAAGAATATTTGCTGAAGGCAAGCAAGATGCACTATGGACTAACAAGAATGCAAGTTCGTTCCCTGGCATACCAGTTTGCAACAGCATTAAGTCGGAAGTGCCCATCATCATGGGAAGTCAACAAGTTAGCTGGAAGAGACTGGTTTCTGGGCTTTATGGACCGTCATCCTGAACTGTCGCTTCGATCGCCGGAAGCCACCAGTCTTGGCCGGGCAACGAGCTTCAACAAGCACAACGTCGATGCTTTCCTTTCTAATCTGAAAGGCGTCTACGACCGACACAAGCTAACTCCAGACCGCATCTACGCATCTACAACTGTGACGAAACAGGCTTCACAACTGCCCACAATCCGCCAAAGATTATCGCAGCAAGAGGAGAGAAACAAATTGGCCAGGTCACATCTGCAGAACGCGGTGAACTGGTGACCGTCTTATGCACTGTCAATGCCATAGGAAATGCTCTGCCACCGGTATTCATTTTTCCACGAGCGAGATTTAAAGATTTTTTCCTGAAGGGCGCCCCAGCCGGAAGTCTTGGATTGGCAAGCAGGTCAGGATGGATGTCCGGCGAGCTGTTTGTACTGGCATTACAGCACATTGTGACACATACAAAGTGCTCGAAGGAAGAACCTATTCTTCTAATCCTTGACAATCACGAAAGCCATGTCAACATCAACATCATCAACAAGGCCAAAGAAAGTGGCATCATTCTGCTGACCTTTCCTCCACACTGTAGCCAACGCTTGCAGCCACTTGATGTATCTGTGTATGGACCATTCAAATCTCTCTACAACGCTGCATGCAATGACTGGCTTATAAATAATCCAGGGAAGGCCATCTCCATATACAACGTTGGAGAACTAGTGGGATCTGCCTACGTATCAACGGTAACACAAAAGAATATAATCTCGGGTTTCCACAAAACAGGTATTTGGCCTTTCAATAGCGAGCCCTTCACTGAGGACGACTACATGATGTCTTCAGTGACTGACAGACCCGAAGCTTCCCCTAGCGGAGTGCTGTCACCACAGCCAGCTACCGCAATATGTGAAATGGATGGATCAAGCCTTCAAGGAAAAGTTCTGAACTCGGAGACGGACTCTAACGCAGCTCGAAACATCCTCAGAGATGTCTTCACGCCCACGGCCAATGAAGGTGCATCGACGTCAGCTCCTTCTTCCAGTCGCATTATTCCAAGCGACCTCAGGCCCTATCCAAAGGCTGTGCCACGCAAGTCAGGGCAAAAAGGAAGGAAGAAGGGTAGCACCAAAGTGCTTACAGATACCCCAGAGAAATGTGCCATTGAACAAGCAACTGCGAGAGGTTTGCACGGCGGAGTCTGAAAAAAAGAGCACCAAAGGCAGCTAAGATTGCTGCCACTACTCATCCAAAAATGAAACGGCGTCGTCAAATGGATATAAGCTCTTCGAGTGACGAAGAAACTGTTGCCGTTGCCTTTGACGATTCGGGCAGTGACATGTCAAGTGTCGATGATGAGAGGCACGAAATTTCTGAGGTCGAATGGCCGAATTAAGGTTTTAGAGTGGAAAAAGGTGAATTTGTCCTCGTCAGGTTCTGTGAAAAAAAATCTATCGTCTATTACGCGGGCAGAGTCGAGAGCTGTGAGAAGTTGGACGTCAGTGTCCGGTTTCTTCGAAAGAAAGATGAGAGCTCCCAGTTTTACTTTCCTCTTCACGAAGATAGAGCAACTGTACCAATCACCGACATTGTTATGAAACTGCCGGTGCCGACTACTGTCGGGGCAACAAAGCGCCTGCAGTCCTGCTTCAAGTTTGAAGTCGAACTATCAGCTTATAATGTTCGCTAATGAAGTTGTCACTACAGCATTACACATGTCCCATTCCTCCCAAGTGGTGTCCCACTCCACCCTAAGGTGGGGGTGGAATGGGACAGATTTTGGTGGTTGTAAATTGTTTTTTTAGAGCTGCCCTTGAAGAGGTAGCAAACATTGCTTCCCAGAATTTGTGCAACAAGTTTTGCTTTATATTTTAAATTATAAAACATCTGTTTGTATTCAAAATAAAAAAAAGCTAAAAATATATTTGTGAAAAGTGTGCCATTCCTCCCGACTTTCCCCTACCGGACGCGCACATCTAGTTCATAAAGTTACTCGGAGGTCAGTTGACCGCAACAGAGACAGCATCAGATGTGGCTGCAAAGCTCGTAGGAAATGGCTACAGTGCGAAGGATCATGCCATATCGATGATCAATGAGATAAGGTACAGCATATGATGCTGAAGGAACTCCGGCTGTGCGATTAGCAGACAGCCTGCTGTGCAGACGATGGCTGCCACCAACGGAGCTTGCCTTAATGCTTTCGCCTGCATGTCTGCAAATGGCGTCGTACACTGTGCAGCTGTTGACAAGATCCACTGGGTCATGTTCAACAAATTTTCGTCCAAAATATCAGCTTGTGTATAAAATGAAGAACCTAGTGCAGAAGCTGTTTGCAAAGGTGCTCCACCAAGCGGCTGCCTCCTTGCAGTCCATTTTTTTTACCCCTATAGAGAAAATGCTTTCAAAATTCAAATCGGAAGTCAGGCTTTCCAATCAAGCGGAAGGATTTGGCGCTCACTATTCTGACATGTGACTGGCCATAGGGTTTTCTTGGCAGGGAATACTGGAGTGGGTTGCCATTATCTTCTCCAGCGAAGGGAGGGTCAAATTCTAAAGTTAAAACTCAGCTACTTTGGTCATCTGATGAGAAGAGAGGAGTCGCTGGAGAAAGATTTGATGTTGGGAAAGGTTGAGGGTCACCGGAGAAGGGGTAGGCAGTGAACACGATAGTTAAACGGCATCCTCGAGGCGCTGCAGATGAAATTATGTGATGTTAGGAAGATAGTGAGAGACCGGAAAATGTGGCGTGATATGGTCCATAGGGTCACGAAGAGTCGGACACGACTGAACAACTGAACTGAACTGAACTGAATTCTGAGATGTATGACGAAAAGGGCGCATTGCATCGCCACTGTTTCTTGCTGGATGCTGCTCGACATTCTGTTTAAAAGGTATGGCAGGTAGAGTGTGCTGCTTTTGACCGCCATAACTTTTCTTTTATACAGGCAGCTTTGTGGGAAAATGACGTGCGTAAAGCGTGAGGTGGTGCTATTAGCCATATACTCCCCCCCCCCCCCCCCCCCTCCCTCTCCCGATAATGAAATTTTATTTCAGTGACTGAATGTTCAGTGCTTGTATGAACCTATAGATTGTTTGCACTCTTCACAGCTTGGATAATAGCCCCGACAAATTAACCACTCTTGCTGAGGTGATAATACTGAGAATCGAGCTTCCATATCTTCAGCTTGCATTATAAGACATGGCTCTGGTGTGGCTGTGCTCAATCTACTGTGTAAAGCAAGCAAAAAGTGCTCTGGCTCTACGATTCTGGTTGCCTTGTCCATCACACTACGCTCTGCGTCTCGTTTTTGCTAGTGATCTCCAGTTATGATTGAACCTCAGTAATATATTTGCTTATGGTTACGATCTGGTTAAAATGGCCCGACTTTTGTATGACTGCCACACCTGGCATCATCATGGGGATCCGATGCGTTTAACTGTCCAGCATCAGAGCATGGCAGTTGTATCTAATTTACTGGTTTTGCGTCCAAGCTGCAATCTGCAAGTGTTTTTTTATTATTTTTTAAATCAAAAGTTGAGGTTTTACCTTTTTCCGCGGCTCTTGCTTGCTACAAGAAATTGGTACCAATGTGATGAAAGTGAAATAGTATATGCAGTCATGTCACTCAGGCGGCGCATAATCTTAAACATTAACTCAACTTTGCTTTATTCTCAGCATTCATGCTTCAGAATGTCTGCAGTGTCCATTTTCAGGATCTAGGTTAAATTCTTCGGCCTTCAGAGTTCAAGCAGCTAGTGCTTGAACTATTTGTTTTGGCACTGGGATTAAACTGGCTGGTGCTCTTTGACTCAAGTTAGCATTATGGTTAAATATGCTGGCACTTAGATTAAATATTTTGCACCAGGATTGAATTGCATGGTGTACAGATTATATATTGGTTGGTTACCTCTTACATTACTTCTGTCAGCACTTGTATTAAATTCAGCAAGAACACCTGTAGGAATGTGTGTCGTGTGTCACTCTTCAATCCTCTTCATATAATAATGCTCCACATACAGCCTCATCACATGAAAGTGTCGTTAGCAGCAGTGAACAGATGAGTACAAATTTACTAGTGAAACACCAAAAAGCATAGGTTAGTTAGAGTCTGGGGTGTGAATGCTGGCTGCTTGATGTCATTCTCTGACATACTTTATAGTAAACAGGGAACGTAATCTTGGTGTAGTGTGGTACCACAATGCAAACCTCAGGTGCAGTTTTGGGCATGCACTCTCACCTTTAATTCTGCACTAATGCTTCTGTATGATGCTCTTAGTTTCTTTCTGGCTGACATGCATTGTACAGTACTAGCTGTTTAGATGAAGGGTCCCACAGAAAGCGTGTCTCTCATCATTTAAAGGTGCAGCCAAGCGTGAAGAGGATGACGGTGTGGGGCAGGCGAGAGGCGGTATAGCTACTCTGCAACAGGTGCCATGCCACGGGCACACTATCATACACTGTCACGGGGAATGGCCACCATCACCTGTCGCCTTGTGCCAATTCTCCTTTAAGTTTTCGTGATGAAGCCACACTAATTTTCACAGTGGTTTCATGTCTGTGAATTCAAGTGTGTCGACACGTGAAAATGGGACACTGACTGAGTAAAAAAACAAGACATTTCGGCTCCCATATGGGAGCCTTGTGCATATAGGAACAAGGATGCAGAAAGTGTGTGTAGACAGGGTTGAGGTTTCCAGCGTTTGGTTGAGGATGTGGCTAGTAGTCTGAATGATTAACGATTCCAAGTGCAGGCGAGGAAGCAGTTTCTTTTTGGTTGTCAGCACTTGTGCCCAGCCCTCGAATGGCACACTTGGCGATAGCATTCAGATCCACTGGGTGGGGCAGAAAATTTAGCATAGGCAGCACCCCTTTTTGTAAGCAATCATTATCATCTGCCAGCTTGTGTCGATTTTCTGCATTACCAGTTATGTAACCACCATTCAGCTTTTTGCTGCTTGTATGAACAAGGCTGCCTGACAGACCTTTTTTTTTAATCAGTCCAAGAATCAGTGGTTAATATTCCTTCACCTAGTCATCAGTGTATGTCAGATTACTTCCCGTGGATATCTAGTTTGCCATTTTACTGGTATTGCAAGGTCTTTAAGGCAAGACTGTGTGCACACATTAGAAGCATCTCATATGAGTCATTTATTCATTTATTTACGATTTTATGCTAGAGAGTGCATGACTCAGTAAGCATGCTCATTTCATTTCTGTTTTTGGTCACCTGACGTGTCTACATTGCGTTCACTACTGAGCAGTTGGTTATGAATATTGTCCTGGTGTGTTGTGCCGAGATTCCACCCCCTACTGTCATGGTTTCGTTGCCTCATAGTTTTGAGTTGCAATGTGGCCGAGCATACGTCACCATCTTGTCTTTGGACTTGCTCAGTTCTGCTGCCCTGGAGGTGAAAGCCACTGTGAAGAAACCCTGCTCCCTTGATTTACTTCACTACTATGCATTGCCTTTTGTTAAATAAAGCTAATTGTTAGAAATAAAGGACGCTCTTCATCTGCATCCAAGAGTATCGGCCTCCAGATGCAAATTTCATTTGTCTGTTAGGCTAACTTATTGTGAATGCTTTCCTCTTATAGAACAGAGCATATAAAGGTGCTTTCTTACACAATTATTGATGTGAAAGCATTTGTTGGCTCATGGATGGCGTGGGCAGAATATCTGGAGAATGGGCGACCACGAAGTGTGTGCAGGAAATTACAACAATGAGAAGGACGATAACTAATAGTGACCGCATAATTAACAGTAGATCATTAGTAGAATGGTCATAGCAATGTGGTGTACATATTACTAGTTAGCCATGATAATGAGATAATATTGATAAGACTGATAGCTTGACTCAGTGGGAATTTTGGTCAACATTAATGATAATCATATGGCATCAGCAGATTAGATAGTGCCTGATAAGATAGTGATGACATCAATGTGTCGAGACAAGAAGTTGTAGACTAGGAAGAGCAACAAAATGATGCAGAATGAGCTCATAACGGAACTAGGCATATGTAGAAATGCATTTCCACATGTGTAAGACTTAAGTGAACTGCTGTAACTTTTTTTCATTACTAACATTGACATTTCTGCCAACAGGGTCAGCTCATGGTGATGGGCCTCAATTGGAAGGAAGTGATGTCCGAGTGCGTTGAGCTGGTGAAAAAGTATGAAACATTGGATGCCCTCGTTGACGAAGCAAGGATACGGTGGAGACACTCATTGCTGGCTGACATCAATGCTGTGCTTCACTGCACCTGTTGCAGCACACCGACTGTTACTAGGCTCAACCTTACTGACAGCGATGCCATTGGGGGCGACAATGCGCGCCAGGACATGGCTGCAGCTGCATTTGTGTCATGTTCAGGTGTCCTGGTCACTTGGCAGCTTCTTGGCAAAGGTTCCTACTGAGAATTGTAGAGAGCTCGCCAGGTTGAAAATGCTTACACCGAGTATCAGCCAGAACAACATGCAAGGAGTGTTGTTTTTACTTTTTTTTTTAATTGCTGCTTTTGGGCGAAATTTATTCGTTAAAGATGTGAAAAATTACCAGGGAGAGGCAGCAGTTTGCTTACTTCTGTATACTTTGTAGTTAAGGCCTTGCAAGTAGGCCTTAATCGAGTGCCTTGGTAAATGGCACGTCACTATAGATAGCAGGATGTTATACAAATCCAGGTGAGGCTGGAGCCCCACCAACCTTGTGTGTGGCAGTTGATTTTGACACTGTTTGATTTAAAGTCTGTGCCTAACTTCTGTTTCCAACTTATATTCCGGTGCACTGGCTTAAAGGGGGAGGCTACCCTTGAGCATCAAAGTTTTTATTTCTTGAGATACTTGAATGAAATATTGTGGGCAGGCTCATAGTACACCAAGTTTCATGAAGGTGGGCTCATGTTCTCAAAAAAATATATCAAGATGGTTTACATAGGTCCCTTAGGACAGACGTGGAGAATTCTCAAAACGTGCTGGCACGCTGAAATTCAATATGATCATTCCTGGATAGTTACCCCAGGGCAAGACAATGCCCTTTTTCCAAATTTCCTCGCTGAAAAATTTTACCACAGCCCCATTAATCAGTGTCAGACCTGCATTAATCAAATTTTAATTGTTTGTCATTAATTCCAGACACAATGTCTTGAAAGAATTAAATTTTCTTGCCCTCAGAAATTTGTTAAGGTATGGAATAAAAGAAACGTTATGGAAATCTGATAAGTGGCTCCCGAGATACGGCTGCCCTAAGTAGCTACACACTAGGCAAAAAAAGTGCTCGAGAAAACAATCCTTGAAGGTTGATAGAACGCAAACATTTTTGTTTGTCGAGATATCTCAATTAAATCTTTAGGGCAGGCTCATAGCATAGACATTTGAATAACTATTAAGTTTCATAAAGCTGTGCACGCTGGTTCTCATGTTACAGGAGTATGTCACATGGGTCTAGGCCTGCAGAATTTGCGAAATGTGTTGGCATTGCGAAATTCATTGTGGTAATTTCTGGATAGGTATAACAGGGCAAGACGAGGCCTTTTTTCTAAATTTCCTTGTTTTCCAAGTACCACTGCAACAGATGCTAGAACATTGCAGGCATCGATAAATATAACCTTTCGAAAATCGACTGCTGCGATTTTTCGGTTTTCAAAGGTCGCATCCCCCCTTAAATTAGTGATGAGCTTCACCTAGACTAGTGCTGTTCCACATGAAATTTAGTGAACTGATCTATGTCGTCTACTGCATTTCTTTTGTACAAATAATGCCACATTGTTCAAGTTTATTAGAGAAAGTGTGTGCCATTTATTGATTTGTATTTTCATGAAATTATGTCAACACTAGAGTCTTTAGTTTCACTTTTTTTTTTTATTAACTCTGCATTCCATACCTAAGAGTGGTTAGATATTTTTTATAATGTAAGCAATAAGCTGCACTGATTCTTTTTCATAGCAGTGCATTTGCTGCAGTGATAGGATTATTTGGGTGCATTTTGCACCTGGCAACCTATATGCAGGTTTGTTTCATTCCTATAGAGATAGCGCAAGGAAATAAATTGTTTTTGGATGTTGGCACAAGTCCATGCTTTGAAGACCACTGCAGACTGTGCAATATGCAGTCGAGTGAAAGAAAAGTGACGCAAAGCCCAGCATTGAGATACAAACCCTTTACTATCTCTTTGAAACCCTCCAAATGACTTGTACATATATTTACAATATTCTACAGCCATGAGCAAATGTACAAAGCCTTTTATGTCGCAAAGAACTCGCGACATTGCACCCTCTTCAAATAATCTTCCCTCTCCCTTTTGTTGGGAGAGGAGAAAGACAGTGCACAAGGGGCATTCAGGGAAAACAATGACAAAAACAGTCATGAATGAACGCTCTGTCTGGTGCCTGGCGTGAAACACGCAAGGCACCGGCCAACCCTCCAGCCCTAGCATTGAAACCAACAACACGCCAACTGTAAAAACAGACAATGAAATAAGGGCGCATGAGAAGGACTGATAGTTGTAATTCGTTGAGTATATCACCACCCTCGTGCACATACGGGGTGCTAGTGACTTAGGTTCTGTGCCTTCTCTCACAAGCGAAGCTGACACGCATCTCTCATACCTTGGTGCCCTTGCCATCTTCCCCCCACCCCAGAGGCCCTTCTCACTCTAGCAACAAACAACACGAGCTAGCAAAGCATGCCATTTCTGAGGGAATGGCTGTTCCTCTATAGCACCACTCTGGCCTTGTGTATGTACACCCATGACCCTGCTCAACTTGCTGGATGTGAAAGAAAAAGGCCACACGACGTCGGACTGTGCAGGACCTAACACTGGCAGGAGCCGGCAGCGCCTGCCAACTCCTCCCCCCTTTCTCTTTGCAATGCCTCGAGAGCAAGGGACGTCGGACTGACACCAACCACGAGTACCACACCCTTATCGCCATCTGCAATGAGATGGCACACAGGACAGCTTTTCAGCCGAAAAACAAGCTACAGTGAATTGCAAACAGAAGTGCCTTCTCTACGCTTGCTCTCACATAAGGCAGGGGGGATATATATAGCATTAACTTGAAGCAAAAGTGGGGGGACTGCAAATGCTTTCTCTTTTCCTAAACAGAAGGCTTTGATGGAAGCAGCTTGTTTATGGCTGCGGCCTGCATGCGAATGGCCATCTCGCTGGTTTTGCAACCAGGCTAACGCAACTTGCCCTCTCGCCTTCACTGGTACCACTCTCTACATCGCGCAAAGTATCACAATCCTGCCTGCACTGATCACAGTCTTGCGTGCAGGAGCCAAGCTTGCTCCGGTCACCAACCAACCACCACCGCCACCATATCCTTGCCTGCCTGAATACAGGCTGCTGCACAAACCTTGAAAAAACACACACCAAACTCACTCTTTCCGACACTCGTAGCTTCAAGCACTGAACTGGACCACAATCTGCTGCTCGGGGTAGACAAATGGAAAAACCCTGTGCGACACACACGGAACCTTCTACACACTTGCCCTGCCTGCCACCTGACTTCCATCCACTGCCATAAATGGCACCACAATGCAAAAACACTGCGCAACGTGCGACCAAACTTGCTTTTTTTTTTTTCAATTCAACGCAACACACTGCTTGCTCAACACAGCAAGAAACGACAGTTTAACCTGGAGACAGGACGACAACAGTTCAAAGGAAAGTTCAGAAAAATGAAAAAAAAATAAAAAATACACGTAGCATTTGTTTCATTCGTCTCATCCCTGTGCACTGCCTTCTGTCATCGTGTGACAGCTTGCTTAAATCTCATCTATGCTAGCTTCCACTATGAAAAAGAATTAAAAAAACATTCAAGCCACTGGCTCATAACAAACTAAGAGTGGCTTCCCCATCTTGCATCCCCACTGAGGACAGTCAACTGCTCGAGTGCATTCATGCGACACATATTCTGGCAATGCAAAGTTGCAAGTGCCAACAAACCACTGATGAAATGTAAGCATACGAACGGCTCCCTAAAGCACAAGCAAAAGTATTCACTGCATAATGCTGCTTGCCCCACTGGCACACGTAAGTCCCTCGCACGCCTGGTACGCCAGAACATTGCAACGGCTCCTTCCTTGCACACCGACACCTTGCATATAAACTGCAACATTTTGCCAACACTAGACCAAGCCTGGCCGAAAACACCAAAGCAACTCTGTGCACCTAACAAGCTACGCTAAACGCTCTCCTCTGGTGTGATCACTGACCGCAACAATCAAACGCATTTCAGAGACAAAAAACGTGCACTGAGAATGAAATTGCTGCACGAGGCTTTGACAACACAACAGAGTTACATCGGGCAATCGTGCAATGCTGCCAAATGCTTTCCTTGCATGAAACAGCATGTCTTGTCCAGCCACAAAAAGTGGTTACAGATCCAGCGACAAAACCAGCCAACCCAACGTATACGACCTCAAGCAGCGGCAGTACTCGTTCTCTTTGCTATTCTTCGTGTAGCTTTTCCAAAGCGAAAGGTGCAACACAAAATTGATGCTACTGCTTCCTTGTGAGCCTTGAAAAAAATGGAAAAAGGAGAAGAAAAATAAAATGATTTGAACATTGAAATTATTCCTGAGTAAGAGAAATTTACAACATGGCCACATCCCTGTGAATTAGGAGCTGCCACTCTACTACACCAGTGCAGTCGGCATTCTCGCTGGACAAAGCTTCTCACAATACTACAAGCCGCCTCTTTTAATTTCAACGTGTGAAGCTTCCAAGCACCAATACGGTAATGCTGCTGGCTGCAACAGGCATATCCATTTTCATGAGATAATGGACAACTTTTTTACACAGTGACTAACTGTGCCGGAAATGTAACTCCTGTCACATAGCACAAGCAAACCTGAACAGGACTACAACACTGGGGATGGGCTGACACGTCGTGATGATTATTGACATTTCGGCCAATCTGAGGGATACGCACATGACATGTTCAATTGTATAAGCTAAATATTGGGATCCTGCTTGCATTTTTCGGCTCAAAACTGTCAACCAAATGCTGCCATGCAGTTTCTCTTGTGCTGCTACACTGCAGCCGAAACTTATCGTCCACAGTCGCAGCTCCTCATTCAACATGAACCTTGAAAGGCTTGATTCCACAAATAAGACTAAGCTTACAGCACACGATTACTTGCAATGTACTGCACCCACATTCTCAACACTTGGGTCTAGCATTTGATTCCTCAAGATGGCATGAATGGATGAAAGGCTACAGCTTCTGAAGAGCTGGTTTAGCCAGACAAAAATAATGTTCAGGGAAAGTTGCTATGCATACGATGATGGTCAAATGTGGATCGACGTGAAGGGTGGTGCTTGCACGGCAGCAGTGCTTAGCAGGTGACGAAAGGATGTGTGATGTTGGACTGGACAGACAAACGAAAGATTTAAAGGAAAGTCTGAAACCATAAAAGACAGGGAACGGTATAACTGTATGTACAGGTGTTACCCTTACTTCAAACAAACCTGCCATGATGTTGCGACTGTACGTCAGCCCGCATTACAGTTGTCTCCGTTTTACTACTGGGGCACGAAATGAGTCGCAGGGAGTGACATGAACTGAGCAAAAAATAAATACAGCAAGGTGACGCCACAAACAATGAAGACAGGCTAACTGGTATCTTGGCACTAGCGTTGCTCATTTACTACTCAAAAGGAAGATGACAAAGAGGGGGAGGCAGGTTAAGAAAACGCAGGTCCATTTCCAGTGAACACAAGACCAGGATGCGACGCCTCGTTGAGATAGACAATTAAGAATGACGGCTGCCAAAAAGGGAATGATGTAAGGACAGACAGCTGAACTGAATTTTACAAGTGGGAGCTGACTGCTTGGGTGCGGTGGAAAGAATGACAAGTGTCTCTCTCTTGGCACGGATTTTTTGTACTGCGAGGGGCAGCTTCACAATGAGGCCAGTGTTCTTCCAGCCCAGGAAAGCCGCGCACCATCTCGTAAGTGCTTCCCATGTCACTTTTGTGCCTTTGACAAAGAGCTCCTCCGCATGTGGAAATAGCGGTGAAAGAGGAGAATGCTGCCTCCATTTCCACCTTTCCTTTCTTTTTGCCTTTTTGTTTTCCTTTTCTTTTTGTACGATGAGTTTCGGAGCGACACATTTTTGTGCAGGGCTATGTAAAGGTGGGGACATCATGACTAGGACACACACGTTTGAAAACCCGCATCGAGTAGTACTTCGAACATGCATACGTACACACTCGCGCACGCATGCACACACGCACACACACACACAAAAAAGAAACTTTAAAACTGTAACAATGGCTCGATCAGGTGCCGAAAACGCTCAGATGAGGTACTTATAACTGCCAGACATATGTAAGGATCAAAGCTGTGCGGCCGTGATAAATGAAACACCTGCATCTCTTTGCAGCAACAAATGTCTGTATGTTTGCCCGCTTCACATCATTGTTGTGCAAACATGCTGCGTGTGTGCTGGGGTCAAGTATCCTTGTGCAAAGAACGCGGCAAGCACTGAATGTGCCACGCATGCGCGTCCATCGAAAGCAATGCGTCTGCTACCAGCAGAGCAGCAAAGGGTAATCACATTTTCACACGAACAGGTACAAGCTACAGCCCTTGCCTACCACTTGTAGCTTAAAATGAAGTCCTCCCTAGGTAGCAAGGGCAACCCCATGGTAGATGTGGTGTGAAGTACATAATGAGCTGCAACTATTGAGTGAGCAATGGGCGAGAACTGCTATTTCACTGGGATCAGTGAAATAACATACAAAGAATGTGAACCCGTCTCAAAAACGAAATACAGTGACACGAGAAAACTCTTTTTCCAAGTCCCTGAATGCACGCTAAATGGAACACAACACACATCACTGGCTGTTAAGATTTGCACGCCCAACAATAGCAAAACACACCAAAGTCTACACTGTCTTCCAGGTAGACTGCAAAAACCAAGTGGGGGCTACGGCAAGCCATTTTGTTGCACTGCAAATTTGCCGCAATGTACGTTGCAATCCTTTTCCAGCCAATTGATGATTTGTGCAAACCACAATATGCGAGTTTACCCCAGAAAACTGGTGTACAAGAAAATTATTTTTCCAAGTGCTTTAAACGCCCACGGTCCCACAAGGACACTCTACTTGAAGGGCTATGGGAATGAGAACGCGCAAGCATTAAAAAAAAAAACCCTTGCGAAAGTCGTTTCTGTCCACTGTAGGGCGACAACTCGCAACAGCAACACTGGGCCAGAATGCTCGGGCGTACACGCAGACACACGCACAAGCATGCCATACAGGCAACAAATATCAACAGCTCAAGAAAACAGTTAAGAAAAGCACATACATACACACACACACACCAGCATGACACAAGCTGGGACTGGGGTGCAACTCTAGGCATTCGCATTCACTCCTCGACAGGTAGCAGCAGCCTCTGATCACTTGCAGTGGTGCTCTATTAAAGTGTAACTGGAACATTTGCTCCCGGAACCTGGTGCCCAGGTCGTCAGCCCACAGTTTCAGCTTGCGCCATTCAAGCACGCTTATATCACGTGCACCAGATCACCAAGAATACTCGTCGCTGTGCAGCGGCTTCTATGATGCACTCGCACAACGACGACAAACAAAAACAACAAACATTAAAACATCTGCTGTCTAGAATTAAACACAGCCCACCCACCCTTCAAGACAGAAAGGAAAAGCCAGCATTAAAAAGAGGTTATGAACACTACACGGTGAGCGACACAAAACAATAACAACAACAACAAAAAAAAGAACATGTGCGCTCTGACAACGCAGCTGTCCTCGTTTTCAAGAAGAAAGAGGGAGAAAAACATAACAGCAATAATAGGGACACCTTGAAAGAGGAAACACGAGAGGATCTCGGCAGAACAGAGGACGAGATCCTGCAGTGCGTGTGTGCCGACTGGCAGCATGTCATCGTGGCTAACACCAGTCACCACAGTCACAGTATGCGTTGCAGTCCCAGAAAAAGTATTGCATTTGACGTTTCTTCCTGGACAAGGCTGCCACTGCTACACAAACGGGGTGACCTCAGGTAGGCTATCTGGGCGGGCCACCACAAGGTGTGGCAAAGGTGCTCTTTTAAACGCTGTGATATGCCGTTAACGAGCTTTTTCACCAGGCCTAGAAGAATCACTTGTGTTGTCTTTGTCAGCTGTACGGAGCCCGCAGCACGTGGTGCCGGGTTAATGACGGCTTTAATGAGTGTGTGTTGTGCTTCTCGGCTCTGACAAAGATGTGAATTCACACTGCCCACCGGTTCTAACAGAAATGCTAAGCCTTTCCTTTCTGTGCCCATTCTAAAACAACTGCAAGGCTGTCCCGTAAATTCTGCCAGCAAAGGAGGCGTGCTTCGTCTGCATTAATTTCAGCTCTCAGCTGTGCTGTTGACAAAAAAGGAGACGTTTTGGGCCTCTGCATAGCCACTCCTGGATGCTTTGCGTTTTGCTTGAGCAGGTAAGCAGTTTTTAACAGGCATAGATATAAGCATAAGGGCAGCCATTTGTGGCACATCGCAAGCCTTCCTGGGGTACACCCACGATTGCTACACTTCCCTCGCACCACAACAGCAGGCACAGCAGCTTCCTGTCCCAACGGCAGCAACGACACAGAAAGAAACGAGTGGAGTGTTGCGGGAGAGGGGCACTGCGAGAGACTCGCTGCTACAACACATTACGCTGCCAGCACTTCAGGCGGTAAGGAGCATTTTGTGTTGTTCCACTGGAGGGGGCTGAGGGGGACTGCGTGCCACAGACTCCTTGCTTTCGCACAAATTCACCGGAGAGCTGTTTACTACATTCGGAGAGGTTGCGTGCGGCGGTGGTGGTGCGGGCAGCTGTGTGGTGCCGGCCGGGGACGTGGGCGCTCCACTCGGTGGCAGGCGAGGAGATGGCATGTCACCGCCCTTGTGCAGGGACCCGAGCTTGCAAGACATGGGCTCTGCCTCCTGCATTGCATAGAGCATAGGAAAATCTTACAGCCCGCTTCGTGTGTGCTCTTGGTTACTTGCCTAGTGTGAGTAATACAGTCTGTTTGCAGCAGTCACTAATGTCTTTATAGACGGTTAGCATCAGCACATATTCGACGCCGACAGGCCAAAACAAACGAGAGAATTTCATGCATTAACCCTTTATGCTCTCTGCTTCTTCCTACAAGAGACAAGCACCTCTAGCCTAACGACTCATAGAATATATTTCCTGCACTGTAAAAGGAACCGCATCTGTGTCTGTTGTGTGATTAAGTACTCTGACCAGCAAGCATATTCAATAAAAATGCTTTGTTGAAAGTATGGCACTAAACTAAAATACATGGCTAAATAAATACAGGCGTCAAGACACATGGGCTTCCTTCTCTGCGATTCTCAATAGACAGCGATATAAACCTCAAACTGTGCTCTGCGTGACAGGTATTTTCAGCAGGAAACGTGTAGGATGTGGATCGACCAAAAAAAAAAAAAAAAAAAAAAAGTCCTGATGAAATTGCAACTGTCAACAGGCTGACCTTTGTGGTGGTTTGAGAGGATAAATGCATGCTGCATCTGCTGGAAACAATACAAGGTGGTTTTGTAACGAAGTGTTATTTTGTTTTTCAGAACCATGCATCCCATAAACATTTGCTGCGTATAGTAGTATTTGTGCACGTAGCCAAGAAAAAAAAAAAAAAAAAAAAAAAAAAAAAACGCCATTTCTAGAAACACGTGAATATATTAATATATGAGCATTTTAAGGCACACGGCCAAAGTTGCAAACAATACACGGCAAACACCACTTTTCTCCGTTAGCTGTTGCTTTCAAGCATCAAATGCTTTTAGCCCCCGTTGTTGAAGCAGCAGAGGGAGAAAATGGCGCTGAACTGGAGAACACAAGGGCGAACCTAGCCTGCACATGGCGCAAAGGAGTCTGCACCCCGACATGCAAAGCCTGACCGTACTGCATGTGCATTCTTGGTGGCACTTTACGGGTGAGGTGAGTGCGTTGATCATTTGATGTAATCAAAGAATGTGTGCACCAGCTGAAACTATACACTTCAGGTCTAATGGTACCATCAGCTGGCACGGCAAGCCACCACTCAGTGGCACGACATGAAGAAAACAAGAAATTCTCAGCACGCTGCCCAATGTACTACGTCGACAGTAAGCCCACTTTATACTTATATCTGCATGCATCCTGTGTGCACTGTCCTGATTTGTTTCCCTCTGCTAGGGGCATTTGCTATGAGCTTTGATCATTAGCCTACATAGGTTTCTACTTCCAAGGTAATAAAAAGTCAGCTGTAAGTTAGAGCCTGCCCATCCACCTCGTCTCTTATGTCTGTCTTGATATGTGCGCAATTATTTTTCAAGTGAACTTAAAAAGGGAGCCTTAAAACCAGTACTTCTAATACCCTCTTTACACGGCTGGCTTAACCATGGTTACGCTTAACCGAGGTTACCGAACCTAACCACGGTTAACCGCCAATCGCGGTTAGCTGTGCTTACACAGCTCGCCGCCGTTCTCGGTTACGGCCGCCATTGCCCATAAAGTACAACCGAAGTGACGCGGTGATCTGCGGAACGAAGCAGCATTTACAAATATTTTATTTATAATGTAGTTTCTGGAGTGCCGTCTGGCAAGTCGTCAACAACACGGTGAAGCCCCGCACGATGGCAGCACCTCATTGACCATCCTAAACACCGCCGCGTTGGCCCCTCCTCCCGCAGACCGTACGCGAACGACACGACGGTTCGCTAGCACCGACGTCAGAAACAAGGCGTGCTAAATTTATTGGCATCTGGAATACTAAATAAGACTTGAAATTTCTCCAACCAACACTTTTATTTTATAAAACCCGACGTTTCGGAGCCGGCTCGGCTCCTTCTTCAGGGGTGCATGACGTGGGGCTGCGTGCAGCTATAAGTAAAGGAATGGTCGAGGGGGAGAAGAAGGTGGGGGGGGGGGGGGGGGAGAATGGGGAGGGGGTGGAATGTGTGTGAAAGGAATGAGAAGGAAGGAGGGGGGTTTAGACGAGTGAGGGTGCCGCAGGTGCAGGTGTGCTCGCTGGCGACTTTTTTCTTTTCTTCTGTGAAGTGGCCAGGAGAGAGCGAAGACCTTGCAAGTATACAGCAGGGAGGTTGCCTGTTGTCCGGTTGATGTTATTTGCGGTAGACTGTATGTATTCCACCCCCTCCCCATTCTCCCCCCCCCCCCCACCTTCTTCTCCCCCTCGACCATTCCTTTACTTATAGCTGCACGCAGCCCCGCGTCATGCACCCCTGAAGAAGGAGCCGAGCCGGCTCCGAAACGTCGGGTTTTATAAAATAAAAGTGTTGGTTGGAGAAATTTCAAGTCTTATTTAGTTATCAACCCAACCAGACAGGCAAATCTGTCGAAATGTTTAGCTTTCATCTGGAATACTGAGCCGAATATCAGAACTGAATCACTCCTGATCACTGATCAGCAGCAAATTGCTGGCAAGACCGATAACCGCGATACTATAAAGTTTCTGTTCAAGACAGCTGCCGCCGGCACTTCTGCTTATACTAGCTCTGCGATTAATGTATCGCCAAAGTTTATCATATTGTTATTTTACGGCGGCAGAGTAGGATTCACAATAAAGATGTTTCATGAGTACACCATTTGGACAGCGTTGATCAGTTCCAAAGCGCCGATCGCCGCGGCTTCGAAGAGAAATAATTTAGGCCTATCGACGACTAGGGGGTTACGCACCCCGCCGTAGTTCGCCGCGCTCGCTCGCTTCACTGCCATGGTAAGTGTAAAGTACCTCAGCCTGCTCGCAGCATCCCGCACTGCAAGCGTTGCGAACTTGTGCACTTTCATTATAAAGCTCAGACCACTCAGTTTTGACGTTCCGCGCTCAGCACCAAGCCGCACAAACGATAGACCACGCAGTTTTGACGTTCTGCGCTCAGCACCAAGCCGCACAAACGATACTACAAACACAGGACGGGGTTTCAGTACACAGACGCTTGGCTGTAGGCCGTAACCGAAGACGCCGGGCAGCACAGTAGACACCGGAGATTCAATACGGCAAATGAGTACACTGCTGAAGTGGACACACTCGTACGCTTCGCGCACTCGAGTGCCAACGAACAGCCTCCGTCAAAAGACGCCGCCATAACCTCGGTTAACGACGCAAACCGAGGTCACCAAACTTGGTTTGCAATAACCACGGTTAGGGGTGTAACTGCGGTTTGGTCTGCCATGTAAACGGGCTAACCACGGTTTCGTGTAACCGCAGTTGCGCTAACCATGGTTAACTCTGCCCGTGTAAAGGGGGTATAAGGCAACCAGTAACATTAAGTGGGGACAGGGCTCTTGCAACCTTTCTCTTCACTGTTAAGACTAAATGCAATGGAAATCCAGTCTTAATCAGTTTTTCTGTCGGCTTCAAATGTGTAATCAGTTATCCGATATGTGTATAAGTTTTCAATAATATTTGACATTTTCACTCCTTTCTTTACAAACATTGTATAGCTGAATCGCTTAGGAGCATGCTACAATAATAAAAATTATCCTTTTATCTGCTGTAGATGCGAAGATACCCTTCTTGTAAACCAGCAAAACATCAAA
Source organism: Amblyomma maculatum (assembly GCF_055883805.1). Lineage (NCBI taxonomy): Eukaryota > Metazoa > Arthropoda > Arachnida > Ixodida > Ixodidae > Amblyomma > Amblyomma maculatum. Next base: position 152,596,468 of record NC_139346.1, read on the forward strand.
AATTTCTTTTCTGGGAAAACAAGAAAAAAATAAACAGAGATGGGATTTATTCATCTAATTTTCACTTTATGAAGTGGAATCAATAACCCAGGGAGTGAATAAATTAGTTGATGTGTAGGGGATGGGCTGCAGATTTCCAACAATGTCATCTGCAAAAAGGTGTATTTTTTTCCGCGATTTTCAGTCAACCAAGAGCCTTGTCCCCTCTTAAGCTATCCGGCTGAAGCTAAACGAGATGGACTTGGGCAGAGCATATAATGCTGAGAAGGAACTATCAATGGCCCCTTCGGGGAACGGAGTGGATTCCTAGGAAAAGCTAACGTAGCAGGGGGCAGCCGACAAGTTAATCGGAGATGTATGGGGCAGGAGTCTTTTTTTCCTACAGTGGACACAATGGCGGTGCCTCTGAGAGCACTACTTTAGGGGCACGAACCTGTCGCTGTTGTAGGAGCAGCTTGTAGCCGGCCAGGAAGTGGCGTTGCTGGTAGGCAGCCAGCAGCAGGTTGACCTCACGCATGATGTCCTGCCTGGCACGGTCGCCCAGTGAGTGCCGGTCAAATGCCACCCAGAGGCCCCGCAACTCAGAGACCACCAGGGGGTTGCCCTCCTTGCTGTCCTCGGCCAGACCCACGTCTTCTACACCTGCAAGTTGCCCGCAACAAACATCTCTTCATTTCCTGTTTCAACAATTTCCTGTTCTGCTCCTCATTTTAAATTTTTTTTTCTTTTCTAGTTAATGGGCACCCAACTATAAGCCCAATTGGTTATCATCACATCCCAGCTCTGTGGGTGCTGCCATAGACAGCACCCATTAAACCTGAACTGCACTAAGGTTGCTGTGCAGAACACATTGTTTCTTTTCCACACTATCTGCATTCACTGCTGCAGTAGTGTCTACTGCAACATTTGTAAATACTGGACTGGAACTATTTCCAGATCAACGGCTGTGCGCTGAATACTCCACAGGACCGGTTTCATCCCCAATGCAATGCTATGCATGCAACTGCATATTAGAAATAGGAAGGCAGACCTTGCTCCTTAATCTCATATTTCTCAGCAACTCCTGTAAGCACTGAGGCAAAAAAAAAAAAAAAAAAAGAATCTAGAAGCAGTGATCCCACCAACATGAAACAGCCAACGGGTAGTGGAAGTTTTGATATGTGGTCAAGTGAGAAGGAAAATGGCTTCCCTTAACAGTTTCCTCCACAGGCAGACCAAATGGCAGAAGATTAAACTCTGCTGTGTACCTCGAACTTTCCACGTCACTCAAAAACCTGTTTAATCGAGTACCAAGATCTTTTCATATAATCAACGTACACTTGCCAACATCTGTGCAAAGGAAATGAGACGTTTCAAGACCCTTACGGGTATACTGATCACAAAAGAACATTGGATGGAATGATGATTGTCTACGTGAAAAGACAAAGTCTTCATGAACAAACATATACACCATTTTTGAGGAGAGAAGGAAGATAGCCTCGAACTCCGCACATGCGATGCCACTCCTCTCTGGTGCACACTGGTGGCAGGGGCACCAATTGCATGGCACAATTTAAAATCTCGTAAATACGTTTTGTATCAAGTTGTATCTCCTCCCGCTGCCTCATTGCAAAATCCATCTCCCACTTCCTCATCCCTTCTCCTGCCTGAGCACACTACCAGAGTGCCAAAATTTCGAGACACTTAGGACCGCCTATGTGTACGAAGCCAAAGCATCCCTCATGCAGCAATGCCAGATTCGAAAATGTGCGCTGTGCTATGTCCCGTGGTGTAGTTGGTTGATAAAGGCATACAGTTAGAGGCATATGCAACGGAAGTAGTTTGAATCCATATTGCTTAACTAGACTAGCAGATGCATGCATTAAGCAGCAAAATGGTATGGCATCACCTGGAAAGCTGCATGAAGAATGGTTGTGTTACAATATTGATACGAAGGAGATCAAACCTGGGCCCGTATTCCGAGTTTGCGTCTTTATCGAAAGTATCGCTATCTCGCCGACCTCTAGTCATCCGATTGGTGGAAACTCCGGAACATGATGTTGCCACCCCTTCCGGTTCCGTAGTGGCAACACTCGGTTCCGGCATTTCGACCAATCAGACGACTCGAGGTCACGTGAGATAGCAACGCTTCGATAACGACGCAAACTCGGAATACGGGCCTAGGTGCCACATGGTGGTCTGTTAGTGATTCTTTATGAGCGAATGGCGTGCCAGAGGCGATGATAGGGGAACAGCCATGGCACAGAAGTATCTTTTGTGCTTGCCGTTGTCCCATTTGCCGCTTCCGCAGCTCAACAACTGCTGGCGTCACAGTTGCTATGGAAACTGATGCGAGCGAGGAACACGAACCCCTGGCCTTTTTATTTGGACCAGAACCCTTGACCATACTTTGGGACTGAAATCCCGTAACTTCTCTCTCTCTCTAAACCCAATGACACTGTTACCGTATTTACTCGAATGTAATGCCATTGCGAATATAACACGAAGGGCAAATCTGCACATTGCCCAATGGGAAAAAATAAAACCACGAATGTAACGCTCATTCATCGTCGTCGCCGGAGGTCGAGTTCTCGGAAACTTAGTCTTCCTTTTTACTCTCGTCCTCCCAGACGATGTTATCGGAAGCCTTTGCTCACAATAAAAATCACCTCCTGCCGCATCCACCACCCACGTACGGTAGATTAGTTGTCTAGCCGTCGACCTGCTGCGGAATATGTAATTTCTTCTCCAAGATAGCTTTTTTTTTTAAGCGAGCGTTGTACTGTGCACGGCGCGTTGCCATCATGCAAAATGCGACAACAACAGAAATAACCGCACTAATCTACTGCGCAAAAACGGCAAGTGTAAAATAAAGGTGACAACATGATCCTGAGCGTACGAGCAAAAAGCGCAATATTTTGATTTTGAATTAATTGAGGTTTGGCTGATTTGGCTCCCAATACCCGCGTTGCCAGCAAAGTGTTCTGCCGGTCAGTGACGGCTTCACACCACCTCCCCAGAAGTCTCCTCCATGTGAATCCTGCTTAATGTACTGCGTCTGCATGACACTGTGTTAGGGCATTTTGAAGGCATGTGGCACTTAGCGGTTTCTTGATCTTTAAAAATATCCTAATGTTTCACAGCACAAGATGATGTGGGGTGGATCGAAATAGTTATCATCACTCTAAGACAGCACAAAGAGAGCAGTGCACAGGTGGTGTCAGCGTGTTTCCACTAGTGGGGATGCAAAAGTGTCTTAGAAATTATATTGTTTCAAAACTTGTAACTTCATCCCTGCGCAGTCACAAATTTTCTTCCAGTGATCGCACCATGACTGTGCAGATGCTGCAAATGATTCTTTACAGGCACGTATATGCAGCTCGCTGGAAAGTCACCAATTTAAAAGCAGTACAACTTGAAAATGGCTGACCGCAGAGAAAGACTTTTAGCATTATAAGAAGGCCAAAAATATTTATAAGCACAGCGAGCATAGAGCAGGGAGAATCGCTTGGTTTGGTTTGGTTTTGGGGTTTAACATTCAAAAGCGACTCAGGCTATGAGAGACGCCGTAGTGGAAGGCTCCGGAAATTTCGACCCCCTGGGCTTTTTTAACATGCACCAACATCATACAGCACACGAGCGCCTAGCTTTTTGCCTCCATCGAAAAGCGGCCGCTGCGGGCATCCTTAGGCACGGTAGTCGAGCGTCCTCACCACTGTGTCACTCCGGCGGGTGCATGGAGAATCACCTCAGAAATGTCGTTTTGGAAAAACTTTGGAACTGCCACACTTAACATTGTCCATATCCCCCACAGCTGATGCTTGAGTTTTCTGATCTAGAAGTTTGTCTTTTCTTGGATCAACAGAACCTCCTCTGCAACACATGTGTCTGTTGCACAGGGAGGACTGAAGCACTTTGAGCAAGCACCCTACTTGTGATAAGCTCCAAATTTTCTGAGTAGTACACAGTGTTGCGGTAGCTTACCAGATAGTGTGCTCAGGCTGCTGTTGGACATAGTCTCGTCTGTGTCAGCAGACAGCCTTCCATTGGTAAGTTTTCCCGCCGGTGCTGCACCCATTGGCACCCCTTCCAATGCCCTGCTGCAGGCTGTTGGCACATGCTCCTTTTTGAGGACCACCTCCACAGCAGTCTTCTTTAAATGCTGTACTGTCATGGGTGCATCAAGCCTGCATGGAATAATTTACATCAAGTTATATACCAAATTACGATTGAAATTTACTGCACAGGTTAAAAACTTGGTGGACAGTTTAAATCGCTGGCACAGCACACCAAAAGACTAGTTTTATGAACTTGCACATATTCACACATGTGCTATAATATGGTGTTTCAAAATCCGCAGGTAGTTTACCTTCTTACAGCACTGCTTGTTATGTGTATTATATACCAAAATTGGCCTTCCTGTTTTGATGCAACATTTGACTAAAATGGTGCAGTGAATTCTAAGAAAGGCACTTAGTGTTACCACGCATTTTGACATGAAATACATAACCAGTTGACCTAGAGGAACAACTTAGGAAATGTGCCTGTGACGACACAAATCATTAGCATGAGCAACCATAAAAAACGTAAACGCTACAAAGAAAACTGCATTAACAAGAAGCAAGAAATTTCTTTTTATAAAGAAACAGGCCACTCAAACGATTCAAGTACTAACCCAGATGAAATAAAGCAAAGAAACTTTGCATTTTGGTAATTACACCACTCCCTACACACCCTGGTGATACAAAGTAGTTTCCTTAAACGAATACAACCACCTCTTTCTTTCTTTCTTTTTTTGTGGTAACAGTGTCTGTGATTTTGAGGATAACAGAACATGGAGAAGATATTCCCCCCGTGGCACAGGGTTTGTTTCTGCAGGCTGCGATGTCAATGGCCTGTGAACAAGTGATGTGCACTCACAAGCAAAGCAAAAAAAGAAAGAAAGAAAAGAACCCATTGGTCCATTGAATATTCTAGTTGGTCTCAAATGGAGTAATTAAATTTAGGTGGTCAGCCAATGGGAGCTCACAAATCCAATTTGGACTATCCAAATGATTTCCCTACTTCCAAATGAAATGTTCCATTGGTTTCAAATTTCCAAATGGACCTTCCAACTGGTTCACAAATTTCTAATTGGATTTCAGATTTTTTGGGGGTCCGTGTGAACAATAGATTGTTTTTAATCTCAGGCGAAAAGGAAAAAAGCTTAATTCCTGCTAGATTATAGAACCGTGTAACCAAATTTTCCAACTGGAAAACTGTGGTTTCCAGCTAGAAAAAAAGCAATTCCAGCTGGAATGACATGTATTTCCTGCTGGATTATGGAACCGGAAACCATGTCCAGCTGGAATGCTGATATTTCCAACTGGAAAATTTATACCTCCAGACAAGCTCCAGCTGGAAAATGGCAATCCAGCTAGAAATTCAGCTGTAAATGTGCTTTTCCAGCTGACATGGGTATGCCTGAAGATAGTCTACCAGGTGTTTTTTTTTTTCTTTTTTTTTTTTTTTTTTTTTTTTTTTCATGTGAGATGCCATAGTCTACTAAACTGGGACTCTTCACCAGGTTCACTTAAACAGCATGCATATACCTTCAAATCATTTAATTAAATCAACTTGACACTAGAGCTCTGTAATCATTGAAAACGTTTTTATAACTGTGCCACGTGGTCACTACTGTTCTTGTGGGTCGCGCTGAGTCTGAAATGCACACAGTTTTGGGACATCATTTTTCTAGCATGACGTAGAATAACGCGAACATGGACTCGGGTACGTTTCATAAGGGCCACACCTATGCCGCTCTTCAGCAGGGTCCATTGTTCAGGTACACTACCAAGCACCTGAAAAACTGCCATTTTCTGCTGTTTTAACTCTCAGTCATGTCACAACCATGAGGGAAGAAAAACAACTTGACAAAAACAACACATAATACCACAGGTACCATGCATTTTGCAACTGTTGTCTTATTGTAGTTCAAGTTGATCCTGTCAGCCAGTCTATGATTCACATTTTCACATTTCATGTGATGCAAATGTTCCAAACATTCGCAAATCAGCAGTTTAAGAACCAGGTATATATATCTGCACTTAAGAGCATTAAATATAATTTGCGACAGTCTATATTCTCAATTTTTTTTTAGCGTAAAATGATTCCTCAGTTTTGTATTTTTAGCGTTGCCAACTGTTCGTGTAAACAGAGACAGACAGCAGAAACAGGTCCCTCACGTTGTGGTATAGTGAGGTGAACAAGTGCATGTGTATATCTTGCTGTCAATCATCCTGTGATGTCCTCGAATGCACCTGCCTTTGCCAACATTAGGTACAAAGACAATGAGAGATGCGAGGTGGTGCCTGTCACTGATGTTAAAGGCTTTGGCCCTGTGAATACAAAGAATTTTGGTCCGCTAACATATTTCATGAAGTGGGTGGACGCAGATGGCAATTTTTACCCAGCCTGCATTCTCAAGCTTGAGGGGCAATTGCCTGCACATTTCATACTTCTTAATGATGAATGATATGTGTGTGGTCCTTGAAAGTGTTGAGTGCTCACAGTTTCGCCTACCTCGTCACAATCGATTATTGTACAGCACGTGTCTCTATCAATGCATACCAGTCTGCTTTTTTTCTTTTACAACTGGCCTTGTGCAGCGTGTGCACAAAATAAATGAATATCAGCAGTTTTACCGGGCAGATTAAAAAGATTAATTTTGTTTCTGCTCACACAGGAGTGCTGTGCTTAACCTAGACAATGTCACCTAGGTCACTGTAACCTAGACCGTAATGTCACTATCACTGGTAATGTCACCGTAACCTAGACAATGTCACGTAATAATAGCATCTCGCAAGTAATTTGATTACACAGTGCAGCACGTACAGTGAGAGAAAACCTTCAAGTTACAAATCTTGCAGACTCTGAGGAGGAAATCCTCCTGTGGAGCTGCGCTGAACTGAGGGAGCGGTTTCTGGAAAGTACCCTGTTTCTTCTTTGAAGAAAACAAAAAAAGGAAAAAATACAGAACGTATGGTTGCTTTTGTAGACTTCCTGCCAAAATGCACATACTTTTCACCGTAGCCCTAAACCTTAGTGGGAAACGCTGTCCGCGGTTCCCGAGATAATTGCGACTTCCCCCATAGCTGTTTATATTGTCATAGCCATTAATGACTTACATATTTTGCTTATTTTACATAATTTAATTTTGCTCGACTTTAGGGGCGATTCACAACAAGCAAATATCTTCTTCGGAATACTCATTTTCTGGCTTAACTAGGCAAATTGGCAGGCAATTTTTTCTCGACTGATCAATTTGTCATATTGGCACTATAATGTCCGAGGTGTTTTCTTGCCAATAATTTTTTTTTGATAGACTGCTACGGGGATTACCTGAAAGCCAAGTGCATGCCCCCTAGCCAGCTGTTGTTTGGCATGAAACAACCGTTTTCCGAGCTAAAACATTGGCGACATCGAGAAGCTGGTAAAAAGGTAACATTTGCGATTCAGTAACCTGCTTTAAAAATAAATATTGCAATTTTTGTAACGCAAGTAATTATTCCTGCAACATGCGAAAGCAAAGCTCAATTCTGTGATCATTTACCTATAACATGTGTCCATGCATGCATTCTCCCACTTCCAAGGCCCTGTGCATTGTAACCTATAGCCCTCAAAGTATACAAAAACAGGCTTCCATCTGCCTTTTTCAAATGGCCACTCCGCACATGTGCGCATCTCCTCTTCTGCCCTTTCCCAAGCTGCTCTAGTTGAAAACGAACTGCCAGTTTGTACCGCACGTATGAAACCCATATTGCCATTGGCTGCAGCAACCACAAAAGCACAACTACCACTTCATGTGCATGCATGGCAGCTATCGGACGCAGATCACGAGTGCTGCGCCCATGTCGCGTGCATTTGGTTTCAACCAACTTTCGGTTGAATGACCACACATGGGTACTGTCAAAGATCAATGAGTCACAAGGTACACACGGTGAACGTGAAAAATATTACGCACAAAAAGAATAATGAAGTGTGTTGTCCTTTGCAAAATGAAGGCACCATGAAAACCCCACCCCCTCTTCTTTTTGTTCTTTTTTAAAGTCCCCGCCAGGCCCCCGAGCATTTGCAGTCCGGAAGTGCAAGTACAGCACAAAAATGCAGTACCAACCTGTCAGGATCTGTTTTGAGCATTGCTGGCCCCAGCTTCTGCATTTCTGCAATCTCTGCTGGAAGGTACGCCTCCGCAGGGTAGGGCAGGCTGTTGTTGAAAAGGACAAAGTAAAACATCAGCATGTTAGCTTTCCTCCTCTGCCTTGCTCATTAGCGCTTAAACTCTTAGGGCACAGAATGTGAAGTCCTGCGGGCTCGATTTGCTGGCAAAAAAGAGGAAAAAAAAAACTCGCCTATTCTTGAGGTAGACAGGTACAGCTGCAGGTGGGAGCCCCGCGGGTAGCTGTTCTATGAGGTGCGGCTGGAGAACTTTGGCCGCTGCCCGTTCCTTGAGCAGCACAGAAGGCCATGGCTTGAAGGCCGAGGTCCTAGCAAACTGGCCATGCTGGTACAGGAAGGCTGGGTCCAGGCCCACTGTCATGAAGCCACTGGCCTCTGCGTCGGCAGCCAAGGCAGCACGTGCTGCCTTTTTCTTGCTCACCACGTCGACATGCAATGGGCTCTGCATCAGTAACAGAAAAAAAGGTAAGAAAGCATCACTACGGTGCGCAACGAGTTGACTGTGTGCTGCAGGGCCACAGCCTGTAAAGGTCACAAAAATTGGCAAGATTCCTATTACTTTTGTATGCTCAATAATCGGTGTGTGTATTATATATATATATATATATATATATGCCTACTCCTAAAGTCTAAGCATGCTCTTCCAAATTTTCCCTTGTAATGACGATAACAGGGGCAGAATTCATGGCTTTGGCACAGATTTATATCTTGAACAGGCAGAGAATGTCAGGCCAAAGCCAACAGTGTTCGAACTTTTATACTCTGCAAGCGTCACGCGGAGTTGACATATACTAAATTTTATAATTAGGAGTGACAGCTGGGTTATTTTTGCTGGAAGAAACTTGGGACACTTTAATTTGCATTTTTCTCTTCCAGTCGGTTCCAGTTTCTTGCATAGCTTAAATAGTTTTTTATGACCTCTTAAAATGGTTTGAAATAGTAGGTTCTAACTATACTGCCACTGATGCTGCAATTGCTGGCGCTGTTATACCAGCAAAAAAAAAAAAAAAAGTTATTTCCCCTTAATGCTTTAAAATGCAGATTTAATATAACTCATGCTTCCTAGTTCGTCAGACGATTTTTATTTTACCACCACTGTTCAACATTTAGGCAGCGGGCAGCCAGCACTTCTGTACTAGTAGAGAGTTTTAGTTTACCGTGATCCGCCACCGCGCGTTCCACTGCGCATGCCCAGACCCCCTTGACGCCGATAGATGGCGCTACATACTGAATTTCGACACAGACCTGCCGCGTCCGGACCTAATCAGCTTGTGCGCCCCCCACGCGTGGTAGAAGGTCACGGTGGCGGATCGCGGTAAGCTAAATCTCTCTATTGTTATGGTTTCTAGATGCCAACTATCACAAAACAAAGTGACACTTCCGTGTCGAAAGGTTGCGGCTTACATCGTTCTACCGGTTCCCGCGCATGTCAGCTAATCTCCTCTGCATATAACAGTGCCTTGAAAAATTAAACGCCTTTTTTTTCCCCACCTACCGCCGGTCCTCGCGAGCCACGATGTGAGAGCTCGCGGACGTATATAGAATTTTCCGCGAACAACAATAATAATAACAACAACAACAGCAACGGCCAGCGCAGCACAATGTCTGGACGGAGGGTATTTTTCTTTCTTTGTAGTTTCTTTTTGCGGGGCCGTTCTCCCGCGCTGCTATTCGCGAGAGACGAAGCTATGCAACGTGCGCGCGACAAGGCACAGGTGCTGCGCTGTATGTCAAAGCGCCGTTCTCCTCCGTCTGTCCTGAAAGAAACGGACGGGGAAATCAATCCACTATGCGCCACGGTCGAACGCCCACTACGTAAACTGCACTCCCCCCTCGCACCTGAAGCCCTTTCCCCGCGAACAGAGCCGCCGCCTCCCACGACCCGCGGCCACCACGGCGTCGTGATTTATGGACACGGCAGTGAGAATGCACGAAGCGTGCAGACAGCGGTGAGGGCGTCCCTCCAGCTCCTCCCCACCCCCTCTGGGCAATGCAAGTGGTGGTCGGATGTTCTAGGCAAGTCAACTCATCTGCAGCGCGTGCAGGTGCGCTCGCAGAGAGAGAAAGAGAGGGAGAGACGAAACGGTAGCGCGTAGATCAACGAAACTCGAGCGACAAGCTTCGTTCCCTCGGGACAGGATGGCACCTGTCTTTCTCACACAACAACACATGTGCAGGAAACGAAGGTGGCGTGATGCGACAACCGACGCGGACGCCGCGACACTGAACGTAATACTACACACGCGGAGGGAGTGGCGCGCTGACACAACGGCAGTCCTCTCGCTGTCCGTAACACCGACTCCAGTTTCAAGGCCACGACTGCCGGATACGGCAGCGTCGAAGATGGCAAAGCCAATGGAGCGCGGCGTCAAGCACGCAGCAAGACACGCGTTCTCGTACGCGTCGTGTTCCAAACGCACTGGTTTACGCGGTGGCCACAGGAGTCCATGGAGCACGTGAACGGCTGGAAAATCCTTGATCTAAACAACGATGATCCAATACCCCTGCTACATACACGGGCGTTTCGAATACCTTCGAACCGAATATCATTCATTCGAATGCCGAATCTGCGCTGCTACACGACGTGTTTCGAAAGCACTCGACTGAAATGTCATTCGAGCTGAATGAGCTACGCGAAAACATTCACGCGAAGACATTCGAGATTTTGGAATGCCTTCGAAACTAGGGTGCCTCGATGTGAGCGCCACCGTTGCATCGAGGCGCCCCATTCGAAACGCGAACACAACAGATACCGACCAATAGCAGGTCGCCATAGCTTTGCTCCGCCCACAGCTGCGCCGCGCGACTAATGGCGGCGAGGTATCGCGATCGCTTCGGTTCTTTGGTTGTTGATTTCGACATCTGTAGCTCGGTTACTTCTACTGCTTGTTTATCGAATAGCTTGTGTACTTGCTAAATGAGTGCTTGAAATTAATATTGCACAGCTTGGCGTTTACCTTGCGAGTGCAAAATTTGCGCACGAACTTCGCCGATATGACGACGATTGCACCCCGGCGCGCTTCTTTACATCGATGTGTACAAAAAACCGGTGCTCGTTTACCCTGTAGGAAGCTCTTATGCAATCGCCTACCTTGAAACCACTTTTGGTTACGTCGTCGAGTACGATCGGCGCTTCTCGCTGATTCTTCCTGCTTTCTCCAACGTGACCAATACTTGATATAGGGGGTATTCACGTGACGTCACAGCTGACGTCAGTATGCAGTCGATGCCATATTTGTGTCCTATTCGGACTAGTACTAGTACGGGGCGGCGGTTAGCTTAGCTGTTCGTGCGCGTCCGTTTGCTCTGCCACTCTGCCTCATGCCAGCACCGTTGTTATGAAAACTCAATCGGTATTATGAGTGACAGCTTGATTTATCAGCAAAGTGTGCGCGATGCGGACAGAGACCTGTACGAAATATAACTTAGGTACCTACCCGTGTGCAGTCGATATGCGCAACTGCACGGTAAGTGGCCTGTGCCCACGCATATATAAGTGGAACATTCATGAATTCCTTGTCCTACGGACGAGCTTCGTCACAAGAAACCAATCGCAAGCCTACTGAACACTCGAAGAATGCAACTACGTTACAAGCAACTGGGTTAAGAGCCGCGGTTGAAGCAGACGAACTCGCTCTTTGTGTAATTACGTGCGTGCCGTCCAACGTTTATACCAACTAAACCGCTGAGGTTTTGTAGCTGATATTCTGCATAGAAATGGCATTTGGTAGTCAGTATCTTTTATACAAAGCTTGTTTGGTGTACTTGCCTCAATCGATCAGAAGAAGTCGGATGTTTGCATCGTCTGTGGCGGTAAGGAAGCAAAAGAAACCGCTGCCACAGGCCACAGCGATGACACTGGTGGCGCACCTCGTTGCCTAGCGGGCTCGAAATAACTTTTTGCAACGAAACTCTTGAAATACAGCGCAATTTTGGCCAAGCTAAACTTAATTTGTTATTAGAGATAAATAAGTTTATAAAGTTCTTCAAACCTTGTGCAAAACAACTCTGCCCGCCTACGTTCCTTCGCCGAATCTGCATGCGGTCTGCTTTGATTAGCAGACGACACAGACGATGCGAACATCCGACTTCTTCTGATCGAATGAGGCAAGTACGACAAACACAAAGTTTAGCGAGCCCTCTTTGAAAGATTTTATTGCAGCAAAACACGACGAGGAGGTGTTGGCGGCGCGCTGCATGCATGCGCATGACTGGAAGCGATACCGCGCTGCTCTTTTACCGGGAATGTGTCTTCTGAGTGCGTGAAGAACAGTCGTGCACGGATAGTGACAAGAGCTGGCTGCTGGGGCACATCCGGAAGATTCCAGTCCAGCCCATTTTGACATGCATTTCTCATATTCCATGATACTTGTGCGGTTGAGCCGTGCCAGCCATACGTGACGTCGCATCTCGGTGAGGTATCTCGTTCGAGTGGAGTTGTTCGTGTGTACTTCCGGAACCTTAAAATGCCGAGGTCGTTCGCGCAGCTCTTCAGCTTCCTTTGTTTACACTATGCACGCGTCTATTACAGCTAGTCTACGATAGCTCAAAAAACAACATATTGCTGCGGATGCCACTAATTGTAGAACCGCACGACAGCAGTTGATACGTACGTTCGCCCTGTTCGTTCCGTGGACACAAAAATGGCCGACTGCGCCTCAATTACCCACAATGCACCGCGCACAGTGCGTCAGTGAATACCCCCTATAGACCGTGACCGCTCGCATTCACAGCACCGGCCTAATTTGTCATCCGCAAGCGACGTTCACGACTTTTTCCAGCCGCCTGCTCGGCAGTGATCACGGCCACATCGACGCTTCCAGTTCATTGTATGCGCTTCCTGCCATGTAAGCGCTTAATAGTCGATTTCAGACCACTATTACCAAAACTACATTTCATGAACATTAGCATTCACTAAAACTTGTGCATTGCTCTGGAGAATTGCTGGAAGCACGAGCCCTAGTTGCGTACTCGATCATAGACTAGTCGCGGGGAAGGGGGTTGCAGTCGAATAAAATGCAGTTATTTTGCATGCGTTTATCGCTGGTTGAGTGTTCAAGTGTGCAATATGACCGCTCGTTTCGCTTATATTTAGCATGTGTAACGTAGGTACAAGCGCTGTCGTCACGCCGTTGCCTCGCCAACCGAAAGTTTTCATGAAGCCGCCGCGATCAGTCGAGGATATGAAGGATTGGATTGGATTGGTACTGAGGCTTCCCTTTTTTTACCAGGTGGACCAAAAAGGTCCTAGCCAAGTCAATTCCCTACTGTGACGGAGTCTGTCCCGCCATGGCGCAACGCCACCAACACTATTTACTAGTATGACTTATCCAGTTTTCAAGGCGTCGTTTGGTTGCCTCCACAGCCACAGCCCTCTCATCCCGCTATGTCGCATCACTGTCCACCGCAGCGTCTCTTTGCAGCCGTCCCAGTGTCGATGGCCCGCTAAACATGTCACGGTACAATAATATGCGGCTGTCGGACGTGTTGCTGTGGGTCTAGCGTGACCGTGGGAACCACTGTCATTACGCCGTTGTACTTTGTACAAACTGAAAACAAGCGAACGTACAGAAGCGAAACTTGACGCAGCAGCGCCATTGCAATACCGCGAGTGAATGCTGAAGCTTTCGAATGTGTCTGAAAACTGCCGTGCAGCACCGCGGAAGCCCGTTAATTCCATAGAGTTTCTTACTTTTAACTAGAGGGAAAGCTGTGCTGCCATCTATGGGAGTTTACATGGAGTTTCCTGTCGACCATTTCAGCCACCATGGGCGCCCAAAGCATCATAGACGGAGAACTACCGAGCACAGAACTCCAACTTTTGGCCAAAAATGATGCAAAAATAAACATTGTTCTACAGTAAAAAATGTCCCTACATTCAATATTGTGACTATAAATTGCAAAAATAGAGCGAAACAGCCATATCAGTGTGAAATTTATCCAATATGGCTCTTTCTCCTATTGGCTAAGTTTTGAGCAGCACAGATACCAATATTTCGCACTTAATAGGCACACCTTAAGAGGGAAAAATATGTTTTGAATATTTATGGTTGCCTAATCACTTTAGGAAGTTTTTTTAGTGGCATTTCGGAAAACAAACATTTTACTGGCGTTGTCTGCTTTTGCGCCTTCGCTACTATGTCTTGAGGTCTACGTTCGCACCTCGAGATGATGATGATGATGAAAAGGAGCCATCATAGTAACGCCACTCTATGCACCCGAGAAAAACCGACTGTCCCGCATCAAGTAGGACACCGGCCCATGATTCTTAGCGCGCCCATGGCTGAAGTGCAGCGCCCTCAGCTTTCCCTCTAGGTAAGAGTGGAAGAAACTCTATGGTTAATTCCGAACGTAATTCGAAGATACCCGAGTAGCACAGGTATAAGACGACGTTTTCAATCGGTGGGTGCAAAAGTGGCTGGTCGCGCAATGAAGGAGTGCAGAAGACGTCACTGAAAACCTTGCAAGTTCCGCTGTTGGTGTTTCTTCCTTCACGAGATGTCGCCACATGAAAAGTGGTTTGAAGGTTCACCTCAAAAATAGCAGCTCCTTCACTGCTTGCACAAAATGGTGCGAGAATTGCTTTTTTTTTTTTTTTTTTTTAGGTCAGAGCATCTCCTAACGGTACATACACTGCGCGAGACAGGTCGGCGACACTCGCGGGCATAGCAAGGCCACGTGGCATAGCAAGACGCGTGTATGGCCCGGCAAGAGCTCCTAACCTCCCGGAAAAGAAATGCCTCGGCCATTCCGTCCAGCTTCGTGATCACTGAAGAAGGGTGGCTCACAATAAGTACGAAAGCAGGTTCCGTTCGCGGGGCCAGCGAACAATCGCCCGGCGAGGAATACAAAACCCAACCGCGCGCTCCTGGAGCCAGTTTACAGCGACGCCGCGGATACAGATACCACATCCGCCGCTGCGCACACAACACAAGCAAGCGGCACGCATTCTACAGACCGCATCCCCAAACTAGCGAGGAAATAAGCACGCCCGGCCGTAGTGGGCACGGTGCGGCCTCGGCCAAAACAGCAGTGCCGTAAATCTGGGCCCGGCCACTTCGAGCTCGCAACAGCACGGCCGCGAGATACAAAGGAAAAGGCAAGAAGACGGAGAACGGCGTCCAAGGCGGCGGCGGCGAAGTCGGCGTCGGGAAGGTCTCAAAAGAGAGGGAGGCCGCAACCGAGGAAGGCTGTCATCATAACTCGCCTCCAGCCATGACGGAGAGCCGGCGCGTCGCGTCCACATCTCGCCCTTCCCCGCTTTCTCCGTAGCGCCAAAGTCGCCGTGTTCCCTACTTATTTGTTGTTGCTTTCTTTGTTGCTGGTAAGCTCACTTCGCCTGTACAGGCGCGCAGTGTGCACTTCAAGAGCACCGCATCCGGCGCCATCTGGCTTCGGCTTGTTTTTTTTTTCTTCTTTTTTTTTTCTTTTCTTTTTTTTTTTTTTTTTTTTTTTTTTTTTTAAGGCGAACGGTGCTAAAAGAAAGGGGATAACGTATAAGACCGAGCGGCATAAAAACGAACAGGGGCATTTTTTTTTTTTCCTATCCCCTGCCCCTCTCCTCTTCTTCAGCCTTCATCCGCCGAAGCCGTGCCGTCCGTTCTTGCAGCACAGCGCAGTCATTCAGCTCGCCGCGGAACGACAACGAGCCGCCGAGGGAACCAACCCAACCGACCGGAGTTCGCGTTCCTGAACGGAAGGCGACTGACGTCGGTAACTATCGCCTGCACTCCCCGCGGTGGCGTTGCCCTCGCTCGACGCTGAGAGAGCCGACCGAACTGGAGTAATAGCCCCTCCCTTCCACGACGCAAGTTCCAAACGCTGCCAATAAAGAAACGGGCCGAAGGTACTAATAACAAGAGGGCGAGCTAGCGAAGATTGTCTTTCTTGCTTTTCATGTCACCCCCTTACCTCCCTCCCACCGCTCTCTATCGCATACACAGAGGAAGAGAGCAGAATATCGAGAAAAAACGCAAACGAAAAAAAAAAAAAAAAAAAAAAGGGCGGCAAGCGCGGGTCGGAGGGTGAATAGTGATTTTCGTAAGCGCACCACCGTGCTCCTCGTTCCCAGCTTAGGACAAGAACACAACGCGGCCCCGTTGTTGGCGACGTTCGTGCGTTTTGTCTGTACAGCCGAGCGAACCCCACCCTCCCTCGCGGGGTCAGTCTACTGGCATCGTGCGGAGCACAACGAACCCAGGTAGTGAAAGAGTCCGATAGATCCGTGGGCGTCTTACAGAAAATAAAAAAAAAGGGGGGGGGGGGGGGGGGGGGGGGGGGGGGGGGGGGGGGGGGGTGGGGGAATAAAAAGGAAATAAGAACACGCCTGAATGCAACCCTCCCTTACTGTCGTTTCCAGTGCAGTTGAAAACAATTCAGCGTCACCTGCAAATGATTTACCATATCCACAAGCCTACTTTCATACAAGTACAGTCTTTGTCTAAAATAAGGCGTCCAAGAGGTTTTCTCATCAGCTTTGCACTGTGGCTCTTGAGGCATCCGTGGAAGTCGACCCAATTTAAGATGTAATGATCCGCATTTTATCTGCAAGTATGGAGGTTCTTCGAGGGGGAAAAGACCGCGTTATCTTGAGTAGCGTCCGACTAAACCTGATCATTACGTTCTTCGAAATTCTGCGTAAAGCACTGGCTGGCACAACACGGTGCTTTTGGAG